>NC_047517.1:9053290-9233693 GCF_902827115.2 Pseudochaenichthys georgianus | reverse complement strand
TAGACTGCAGGGTAGCTGGTGGATTTACTCCAGGTGGAACTAAAGTCTGATTTAACACTTGATTAGATTTCACATCATTCATCCAGATCCGTAAAGTAACTAAAAGGTATGAAATACATGTAGCGGAGTAGAAATACACCATGTACCTCTGAACTGTAGAAGTAGAAGAATAAAGTGGCAAAACATTTAAATACTCAAATCAAGTACAAGTATCTCAAAATAGTGCTCAAGTATAGTACCTGTTGACTTTATGAACTTAGTTACACCAGTGGCTATACAGATAGAAAGACTAAGCCTTACACAGAGGCATGAAAACACATCTATGAAAAATGCTCAACAATGCTGCCAGAACCACAAACTGACTGCTACAATTAAAATGAATGCCTCTATCCATCTCCATCAGATGTATATAGCACCTTTCAACGCAAGGCAATTGAAAGTGCCTTACAAAAAAATGAAAGACATTAAGCATTAAAAGAAAAGCTAATAAAATAAGCATTAAAAGGACAAATACATGGATAAAAGTTACAGTGCGGTCTAAGATATGACTAGTTCAATTAAAAGCATAATAACTGAACGCTGCTTCTCCATGTTTAGTTCTGACTCTGGGGACAGAAAGCTGACCAGTCCCTGAAGACCTGAGAGATCTGGATGGTTCATAGTTTAGCAGGAGGTCAGAAATGTATTTTGGGCCTAAACCATTCAGTGCTTTATAAACCAGCAGCAGTATTTTGAAATCTATTCTTTGACACACAGGAAGCCAGTGCAAAGACTTCAGAACTGGAGTGATGTGATCCACTTTCTTAGTGTTAGTGAGGACTCGAGCAGCAGCGTTCTGAATCTGCTGCAGCTTTCTAATATATATATATTTTTTTTTTTTGTGAGACCTGTGAAGACACCATTTCAGTGTCCAGTCTACTGAAGATAAAAGCATGGACAAGTTTTTTTTTTTTTTTCTTCAAATCCTGCTGTGACATTAGTCTTTAATCCTAGATATGTTCTTTAGGTGATAGTAGGCTGATTTAGTAACTGTAAATCACTTACACGTGTGTGTGTGTGTGTGTGTGTGTGTGTGTGTGGTGTGTGTGTGTGTGTGTGTGTGTGTGTGTGTGTGTGTGTGTGTGTGTGTGTGTGTGTGTGTGTGTGTGTGTGTGTGTGTGTGTGTGTTTGTTTGGTTGGGGGTAGCCAGATGTTCCTCTTTGTGCCTTTAGGCCATACAACCCCCAATGGTCGCTCTGTGGTCTTGCTCAGATTCTCTGCCCCTCCAAAGGTCACGCCTGTGATTGACCTCGGGTGCAGGATTTTAGGAGCAGAGGAAAGGGGAGATTCCGTCCAAAATGCAAACCTCTCCATGACTTGTCTTTAAAACGTTCTTTAAGTCCTGTATTAAGTCTTCTGTTATGTAGCGGAAAATCCCATTTAAAATGAAGAGCAAAATAGTTTAGTTTACTTCTCTGTCTGTTCGGATTTGGAAATGTTTATGATTTATTTTGTGTGCTCGTGAACGAGAGAAGGAGAAAAAAACATCTACCTTTGAACTGCAATTACTTATCTTAAAATTGCAACATTATACTCCTTAAAAAAAAATTGCTCAATTCGTTTAAACACATTTATTATGTGCACAATAAAACCTCAACAAGTATATTGATCCTGGCTTAACCAGCGACCTTTACTCTATTGTTCATAAGCTCAGTATTTGACAACTATTAGGATTGTAGTAATGTCTGTATAGACCAATTGTACTAGAAATAATTTGAAACAGTTTAATAAAGAATGTTAAACTATATTTAAACTGTAATTGAACTTCAACGTATATCAATTATCTGATTCCAGTGGCCAGTTGGAAACAGACAATCAACAAGGTTTTCATTTTGCAGCAACAGCGCAAAAGTTTCAATTACTGTCTGACTACATTGCAGTTAGCTGACGCTTTTATCCAAAGCGACTTACATTAAGTACATTCGACTAGGAAGACACAACCTTGAAGAAAACAGAACCCTATAAGTACATCAGGCCTCACAGAGCCAAGCACCTCAAGTGCTTCTCAACTGGCTATAGATAAGCCAGTCCTCATGTCTGAGTCTGGTTCTGTCTTATCTTCTTTGTTTTGGAATGTGTTCAATACATTACGGTTTTTTTTATTATTCATTATTACCATATAATACATAGATTTAAGAATAAATGAAACAAATAATACAACATTGAGCTGTTTGAGCTTTTCATCTTTACATTATTGTTTTATTTCTCTCAAGTCATTTAATTTTGGTGAAATAACTGAAGTTTTTAGTTCATTTTACCCTGGCTGTGGACTGATTCATTATGAGTTGTTACAACGCATGCACAAGACGGCGGGTAGACAAACAAACACGAAACAATTATACAAACAAACACTGCAGTTAGACAAACAAACATAAAAACTCTCAACAACTCAGCCCGACAAAAAACTCTTCCAGCCTATTTTAATCCGAATTAGGGAGACTTTCAGAGGGGCCACTAATTATGAGCCCTCTATCCTCATAATTCTCGTGTATCTGCAAACACAGCCAAATTCAGCAATTCATACAACATTCTCAAACCACACATTAGGCACTTTCTTTAGTTCAAAAGCGTAAATAATCGCGGATAATGCTGTATGCTCCTTTTTTCTGCATGCAGCTCTCCCCAGGGGGCGGAGAATCGGCACCTCAGCAGAAATGCTATTTATCCTCTGAAAGCTCCTAAATTCGGCGATTTGTTTAAATACAAATCTTGCGACATTGCTCTAATTCAGAAAATCCACTTTGCTGGTGCATCTCTCAAAAGTTTCTCTGAATATTTGTTGTGTGTAATTGCCTGGTGAGTTAATTCCAAGAAGCACACACAGAGGAGATCGATGAAATTCGATATTCCTAGGTTATCATTAGCCCCAAATATTCTCATAGTTTTCACATAAGCCGCGTTTGCTCGTAGACACCTGTCCCAGCAACAAACACGGGGAAATCGGCCAGGACAATATCCCCTTGACACCGATTCCTGAGGTTATAGATTAGCCTCCAGATGTAAATGAGTAGAGAAACCCAAAAAAAATGCAGCAGCTCAGTTCTCTCAGGTAATTTTAATACACCGTTGATCTCAAACGCTGGCGAGTCAATCTCAAAATAGAAATGTACTCACCAGCATCCGAAAATCTGTTGGTGTCCTGTTCGCGACGCCAATATGTGAGAGAGATTTTCTTTTCAGCAATGTAGATGGAAGGAATGGAGGCTGGAGTCCGCTTTATATCAAACACCTGAGTTTATTGAGAGCCACGGCCGGGAGCATTGGCAGGGTTCTCACACGACTTCATCATGTGATTCCCCAGCCAACACTGAAGATTACACAGAAACACAGCGCAAATCTACACAGATAATCAAGGAGGAGCCTCTATTTCGCGCGTCTTCTGATCGATAATCACAAAAACACATGGATTCAGAGACAAAGACAGTCTGTTAAAGTCCTCTGGCAGTTAGTCACAGTCCCCCAACAGGAAAGCGGAACCTTTAACCCTTTAAACCTTTAACCCCCTGCTCTAAGTTATGGCAGACCTATGTGAAACACAAAATGCTTTTTTGGTACAAACACATAAACAAAAATATTTCCTTCACACTTACCATAATGTTCCTCCACATGTTGAGGTTCCAGTGCTCTGAACATAATGTTCCTCCACATGTTGAGGTTCCAGTGCTCTGAACATAACGTTCCTCCACATGTTGAGGTTCCAGTGCTCTGAACAAAATGTTCCTCCACATGTTGAGGTTCCAGTGCTCTGAACATAATGTTCCTCCACATGTTGAGGTTCCAGTGCTCTGAACATAATGTTCCCCCACATGTTGAGGTTCCAGTGCTCTGAACATAATGTTCCTCCACATGTTGAGGTTCCAGTGCTCTGAACTTAATGTTCCTCCACATGTTGAGGTTCCAGTGCTCTGAACATAATGTTCCTCCACATGTTGAGGTTCCAGTGCTCTGGACATAATGTTCCTCCACATGTTGAGGTTCCAGTGCTCTGAACATAATGTTCCTCCACATGTTGAGGTTCCAGTGCTCTGAACAAAATGCTCCTCCACATGTTGAGGTGCCAGTGCTCTGAACATAATGTTCCTCCACATGTTGAGGTTCCAGTGCTCTGAACAAAATGCTCCTCCACATGTTGAGGTTACAGTGCTCTGAACAAAATGTTCCTCCACATGTTGAGGTTCCAGTGCTCTGAACTTAGCGTTCCTCCACATGTTGAGGTTCCAGTGCTCTGAACATAATGTTCCTCCACATGTTGAGGTTCCTGTGCTCTGAACATAACGTTCCTCCACATGTTGAGGTTCCAGTGCTCTGAACATAATGTTCCTCCACATGTTGAGGTTCCTGTGCTCTGAACATAACGTTCCTCCACATGTTGAGGTTCCAGTGCTCTGAACATAATGTTCCTCCACATGTTGAGGTTCCAGTGCTCTGAACATAATGTTCCTCCACATGTTGAGGTTCCAGTGCTCTGAACTTAACGTTCCTCCACATGTTGAGGTTCCAGTGCTCTGAACATAACGTTCCTCCACATGTTGAGGTTCCAGTGCTCTGAACATTATGTTCCTCCACATGTTGAGGTTCCAGTGCTCTGAACATAACGTTCCTCCACATGTTGAGGTTCCAGTGCTCTGAACATAATGTTCCTCCACATGTTGAGGTTCCAGTGCTCTGAACAAAATGTTCCTCCACATGTTGAGGTTCCTGTGCTCTGAACATAATGTTCCTCCACATGTTGAGGTTCCAGTGCTCTGAACAAAATGTTCCTCCACATGTTGAGGTTCCTGTGCTCTGAACATAATGTTCCTCCACATGTTGAGGTTCCAGTGCTCTGAACATAACGTTCCTCCACATGTTGAGGTTCCTGTGCTCTGAACATAACGTGCCTCCACATGTTGAGGTTCCAGTGCTCTGAACATAATGTTCCTCCACATGTTGAGGTTCCAGTGCTCTGAACATAATGTTCCTCCACATGTTAAGGCTCCTGGTAGCTTTACGACACCGGAGAGTGGCTGCTGTTTGGCATTGGCAGACATTTTTCATGGGCGCACCCCACATACTCAACTCTGCTGCTCATCCCAGAAATGCTTGTTCTTCACTTGGGAAGGTAAGACAACAGGCTTTCCAACGGTATAAGATTTATTGCCAAAAAGCATTGCTACAACATAGAAATCATCTACCAAACACAAATTGCCTCACTTTTTGTGTTAAGTTTACGTCTTAGCTTTACCAGAGTTAGCTGGAACCAGAGTGAGCTAAATTACATTTGTAGTTCCTGGACGGCAAACACAGCCTAAAGACATGATAACAAAAGCTTCTAGGTATGGTCAAATAAAGAAGTTGGTGTAAAGCAAAGCCACGTCAAAAAAGCGTACTCCAAAGAGTAGAAAAGGTTTCTACATCCCATAATAGGGCTGAGCGATTAATCGATTTTAAATCGAAATCGCGATTTTAAGTGATGCGATTATAAAATTATGCGATTATGAAATCGCAAAGCCTGCGATTTTTTTTAACATTTTCTTTCTTCTGGTGTGTCAGTCATCCACACCAATCAGAAGTGCTGTGCTCTGTACCAGCCATTGTTAACCAGAATCAGAAGTGGCCCATGATAGAAGGTGATAGACAGATTGATCCAATCACCTGCCAAGTAGTTTTGAAAGTGCCTGCCCTTTCCAAATGGCTTCCAATGGAGCTTTCCTAGATGGTTTGGTGAAACAGACCATCTGAGTCAGGTTAGTAACGCTCCATCACATGTTTTACATCTACAGGGTGAATCTTAAACTGAAGCTTGACTTTAAAGCAACCCAACGGAAGTTTCATGTAAGTTTAGTTATTTCACTTGTAGCTCTGGCTGCGGGGGTGCTCGAGACGGGAGCACGTTGATACGACCTTCCTAGCCGGAGATATGGCCGCATTTTACAATAAACCTCCGTTGGGTCGCTTAAAAACAAATATCGCAAATCGAATCGCAATATCTGTCAGAAAAATCTCAATTAGATTTTTTCCCAAAATCATGCAGCCCTATCCCATACTCAAACTGGACGCTGGTTCTACACAAGAGAAGCTTGACCGCTGAGGGCTCAGGTTCCAATTATACGTTTGGAGACACTATAAACCACAAGTAACCTTTATTTCTGTGAACGCAGCTTTCGGGGCCAAGTACAATAATTGCACTTTGAAATGTTGAATTGAATTAAGTCTATGGTGTCAACAAACGTCACATCACTGTACTAGGTTGGTTGAAAGCAATAATATTGAGTTGAACCTAATAGTTTTTATTTGAACTTATTTTATTGCTTTTAACTAACCTAATACAGTCATGTGAAATCTATTAAACGACATAATACATTTAAATAAAGTAAACATTTTAGTTCTTTGAGTGACTGGTTTCATTTGGCTTAACTAAAAGGGACACATCAATCGTTGTGAGTAACTTTACAGATCTTAAATAAAATGTTTTAGGCAGATTTGCATGTGTCAGACAGGGGATTATTTCTATACTTCGAAAGGTTAACTAATGATTGACTTGTTGTTTGCCACATTCGATAAAAGCCAACTGAAGATGCAACATTAAAGAGGCCCTTTTATACTTTTTAGGTGTTCCCTTTCCTATAGCGTGTAATATAGGTTTTTGTGCATGTAAATGGTCTGCAAAGACTAATATTTCTCTCCCGCACACACCCCCCCCCTTGCCGAAACACCTCCATTCTCCTCTGTTTACTTCCATAACATAGTGACATCACTATGTAACACTCACACTTGTATTGGCTAGCGCTCCATCAAATTGAACGTGATTTGTTGACATCTCTAAGCGGTTGTCCAATCACAACAGAGCCGGCCAGCTAACCAATCAGAGCAGACTGGGCTCTGGTTTCAGACAGAGGGTGAAAAGAGGTGCTTCAGCACAGGTAGTATGAGAAAAATAAAGAGCTTTTTGAATAATAAAGATTGGAAACATGTCACAGTAGAGAGACACTACATACAAATATGAACGTGGAAATTAGCATTATAGGACACCTTTAAATAGTTTGCCGTTGAAAATGTAAGCAAACTATAAGAAAAGAAAGGTAGACAGTGGGGGTTTGTTTATGATATTGATATGACATGATTGGAATTATGTAAGTTTGATTGCAACCTAAATAACTCTCTAACAACTGATGATTTCTAGGAAAATCGAAGGCAGACAGATTGCATCAGAGACCTCGCTGTGACCTTTGACTTGATTAGTTCCTTCCTTTCTATCCTCCTCTGCACTGACTCCCATACTCAATCAGTGCATCAGGCATTCCTCCGAGAGCAGATACACAACATCTTTCTTTTGAGAGATGCTTGTCTCTCACAATACAAATCTATGTTTTCCTCAAAGGTTTGAAAATGACACCACCAATGCACTCCAGGCCTTTGCCCTTTGATCATCCTTCCCTCTCCCCCTCCACTAAGTCAACACAATAACTACTCGTATCTCATCGCTCAACTTTACCCACAGTTGAAATGTTTTTGTAAAGGTTTTTATAATGCAAAAATAAGACTTCACAACATATTATCCGTTGCTGTTAAGAGAGTGGGGCAACAAATGCATCAAACATAATACTTGTATATGAATATTCATAAGTCCTCTTCATGCTTGCATGGCGTCCTTCTAGTGAGTAACCTGAAGCCTTTTAAATAGCTAAGGAAAGCAACAAAACACTAAAATCCCAGATATACTGCACACTGAAGGGGATTTCCGATTCATAATCTTTTCCCACTTTCCTTCAGTTATACACTTCCTCCTATACCTTCAAAATACTGTTTTTAAGGATTACAATACTTTAGCATTACTTTTCTTAAAGGCATTGTGGAATGCAATAAAGTATAGTTACTCAATTACTGTACTAAAGTGCAATTTTTAGGTACTTGTGTACTCAAACATGCATGATAATTAGCAGCAACAGTATAAGTTATCCAAATTTGCTCCACCTTTACGAGCTGTCATGAACACATTCATATATCATAATCATTATCCAGTAATTCAATATATATCATTCTGTAGTGGGCTATAACACTTAACGATAATTTATGTTTTTGGTACTTATACTGAAGTAACATTTTGAATGCAGGACTTTAACAGAGTATTTTTAACAATTGAAAATGGCTACTTTTACTCAAGTACATTTCAAACCCCTTAAATACCATTACAGGATTCTGATGAACATTACAATTCATCATCATGAAGCCTGTTTGATAGATAGGAGGATATACTGTAACTCCTCTTTAGTTGTCATCAGATTATGGCCAGCAGGTGGCGCCCAGAGAATAAGTATTGAGATCCTCCTAAGGTTGGAAAAGTGTGGTTGAGAAACACAGGTAAGAGGATATAGGATAGATAACAAGCGGACATGTTCATTAGCGTCTTCCTCAGCATATTCTGTACGGTTTCATCCCTGCTTTGACCTGTACACAGCAGCTCATGTGGTTCAGGGTTGAATAACAAATAGATCAAGATAATCTACTGTTAAACACAGTCTGGGCTTAATGTCGACACTGCCAGACACATTACCCAGCCTGCATCTGTGTGAAGGTTAGAAAGAAGTGTGAGTCACGTCTATCTGGGTAGTTACAGACAGTATGTCTGCTCCCCTCAGGTAGACCAAAACATGATCTTTAGATATTTCCAAATGCCAAACAAACTCATTTTGAAACAAGTGGAACCACAAACCAGAATGTAGAATATACGGTAACATTTTAAATAAAGCTGTATCAGGTTAAACAAGAGTCTCCAGGCATGCAAGCAACCCTATAAGGGTGAACTTATTACACATGCTATTATCACCATATTAATATCATCATGCAACAAGTTCACAATTACTCAACATGCCTATGTGTAGCAGGTAGAATGTATACCGTATTAACCATTCCAGGTTAGTGTGTTTCATTTCATTTCAAACTTTATTTATACAGATAAATCCCATTGAGATCATTGATCTCTTTTTCAAGGGAGACCTGCTCAAGTAGTTCCACATGAAACATAAAAACATAAACAGAACAACAAAATGACATCATACAGCATCATTTACATAATTATCCACATAAACAGGTACCAATAGCTTCCGATTGACTAGCATCCAACCGAGCTTTAAAAACATTTAGTGGCACCAGATTGTTCAGTTTCCATTTAATTTGCCGACTATTCCAAGACAGAGGAGCTGCATCTAAAAGCTGTCTTCCCTAAGACAGTCCTAGCAGTTGGCACATTTAATAAAACCACAGCATTCGATCTCAGGCAGTAGCCACTTACAATTTTCCGTGAGATCAGGGAGCAGATATAAGATGGAAGTTTCCCTAACATGGCTTTGTATATAAAAATGTACCAGTGACTGAGCCTCCGTACAGTTAGTGAAAGCAAACCAGCCCTTGCATACAGCGTACAGTGATGGGTTAATGCTTTACAGTTTGTCACACATCTCAGTGCACTGTGATACGCAGCATCTAAGTTGACCAGGCAATTGGCAGGTGCATTCATATACATCAGATCCCCATAGTCCAGCACAGGTCAAAAGGTCACAGAGCCTTTTCCTGGCCTCAAGCGAGAAACAGGACTTGTTCCTGTAGAAGAAACCTAGCCTAACCCTCAGCTTTTTAAACAGGTTATTGACATGAAGTTTAAAAGTGAGACAATCATCAAGCCAGATACCAAGGTATTTGTAACAGGCAACAACTTCAAGTTTTATTCCTTGCGTAGTTACAATATCTAAAACAGGCTCTGGTGTCTTTTTAGCTTTAGAAAAGAGCATTACCTTGGTTTTCTCAACATTTAAAAGAAGCTTTAGTTCAGAGAGCTGAGTCTGAATAATGTTAAAAACAGCCTGTAATTTAACACCAGCCTCCTTAATGGAGGGACCTGCACAGTACATCACGGTATCGTCCGCATAAAAATGTAAAGTAGCTTCATCCACATTTTCACCTAAACTGTTGATATATATGGAGAATAAAAGTGGTCCTAAAACAGAACCTTGTGGTACACCATTAGCAATGTTTAACCACTCAAAAGACAGCCCATCAAAGTGAACACATTGGGACCTTTCAGAGAGGTAGTTTACAAACCACCCCACTGCAAGGCTGGACATGCCTATACTGGCTAGCCTCTGCTTTACAATGTGATGATCGACGGTGTCAAACGCTTTTGAAAGGTCAATAAATAGAGCTGCACAACTCTGCTTATTATCTAAAATACTAGTAATGTCATTCACCACTTTCATTGAGGCAGTGATGGTGCTGTGTTGCTTTCTGAAGCCTGACAGGATGTCATTTGTACATAAAAACACCTTTACCTGTTCACTCACTAAGCGTTCAAGAACCTTAGCCAGAACTGACAACTTAGAGATTGGCCTATAGTTATTTAATAAGGTGGACTCCCCTCCTTTTAGCAAAGGCAGGACATACACTGACTTCCACAATTTTGGAATTGTGTTAGTGCTGAGGGAGAGGTTACAAATAGTAGTGAGAGGTGGAGCAATAAAATCTGCAGCTATCTTTAAAAAGAAGGGTTCTACGTTGTCCGGGCCAGCCGGTTTCTTAGGATCAAGCTTGGTTAAAGCTTCACGAACAACATCAACAGTAAAAGGGGTAAAACTAAAGGGTTTTCCAGACCACGTTGTTCAGAGTCACAGACTGTGGTGTTCACAGAAGCAGAGTTAGTGACAGAATCAAATAGAGAACCACAGGACACAAAATGCTCATTAAAGCAATTGAGCATAGTAGCCCTGTCCGATATAGTGCCAGATGCTGTGGTAATGCACGGAGGTAGCTCATTACAGATCTCACCGGTGGATAATGATTTAATGGCTTTCCAAAATGTTCCAGGATTATTTAGATTCTTTGTGGTTACTGACAGATAGTACTTTGATTTAGCACTTTTGATTTGCGATGTGAAGCTATTCCTTAGCTGCCTAAAACGCAGCCATTCTACCTCTGCGCCTGATTTCCTAGCCTTTGCCCAGGCCTTGTTTCTCTCATGAACGAGACTGGACAGATTAGCAGAAAACCAAGGATTGTCTCGTACCTTTACTCTAAATGTACACAGAGGTGCATGTCTATCAATGATCTCCATAAAACCAAGATAAAAATAAGACCATGCGGGTTTCTACATCAGCACACAGATCGAGTTTACCCCAATCAAAATCAAACAGATCATGCACAAAACCCTGCTCCACAAAATGTTTTTTGTCTCTCTTAATGATAATGCGAGGTTTAACCTTTTGGACCTTAGTGTCCCTAATTGTGGCTACAACACAGTGATCACTCAGATCATTTGCAAAAACTCCCACAGATGAATATTTATAGGGAGCATTAGTTAAAATGAGATCAATTAGGGAAGATTTATTAGGGGACTTAATGTTAGGGCGAGTAGGACTGTCCACAAAGTAACATTTAAAGAGATACAAAGGTTTTTAAAATCCTCTGACACTGCAGTTAACCAGTCCCAGTTAAAATCTCCAAGTAGCACTATTTCTTTGTAGTCTAGCTGCAATAAAAGATTTGCTAGCGAAGACAAGGAGTCCTTGTCAGCTGAGGGGGGTCTGTAACAGCCCACCACCATGACCTGTTGACCCTTTGCCACTTCTATATTTAAGGCTAAAAATTCGAATTGCTTACTGGTAGATTTGGAAACTAATGTGGTTACACTGAACTTATTCTTAACATAAATGGCAACGCCACCACCTTTATTAGGCCGGTCGGTACGATACACATTAAAACCATTTAAGGCAATGTCAGAGGCCAAAATAGATTTATTTAGCCATGTTTCTGATAAAACAATGACGTCAGCGTCAGTTGAGCTCGCCCAGATGCGGACAAAATCTAGTTTACCTAACAGACTGCGCACATTCAAGTGGATGAAACCCAACCCAGACCTAGCTTTAAAATCAGCACGAGTAGCGATCTGACTACTACTACTGGGCGGACCAGGGTTAGGTTGTACATTTCCTGACAGTAATAACAACAACAAAAACAGGCATCTTTTCCTCTTAAACGACACACATACATTGTCATCTAATTTAGAAACACCGGAAAAGTCTGCGAGAGTGTGATTAGAGCTTAAGAAGCAGTCCTGAAGAACCATCATCACAGGAAAACAAAAAAGACAAACATATTTTGTCGAGCAGATTGTCTGTGACAAGGCAACCGGTAATTGTTTGAGCAACACATCCGAACCTTTGCAGGGGATGCCCACTGCGGGTGGCAGAACAGACCTGAATCCAGTAGACTTCTCAGAATGACTAGAGATCTTCTCATAGTCCAAAACAGTTAACAGGCACAGCAGAATCCCGATATGGGCCATTTTCCCAGACCAGCACACAGTATCCGCGATGTTCCTGGAGCAAAATCAGCACAGCAGCAAAAGACAGGTGAAAACAGCAGCGTGGAAGCGCTCCGGTCCCTCCGTGCTATCCCCGGGGTGAAAGCAGGCCTCTGCAACAGCAGAACCAGGACAGGTGGAAAGCAGGCCCCAGTGGTGGTAAAATCCTCCTCCGTACAGCAGCACACGCCCGGTGGAAACAGGCCAACCCGAAGCGTGGATCCACTCCGTCTCTCCGCGACGATTCCGGGGTAAAAACCTCTCCAGTACAGCCGAATTCTACAGGTGGGAGCAGGCCTCCGTAGATCGCAGATCGCAGGCAGCAACAGGTGGAGCCGCTCCGTCTCTTCGCGACGAGCAGGCCTCCGTAAATCGCAGATCGCATGCAGCAACAGGTGGAGCCGCTCCGTCTCTTCGCGACGTCTCCGGAGGAAAAACACCTCAGTACAGCCGTACTCGACAGGTGGGAGAAGGCCTCGGCAGATCGCAGACAACTAAAACTACTACTTGTATAAGCAGGGATGGCTAAAAGTTTGTAAGCAGGAGAGCTAAATGCTAACAGATGCCAGATGCTAACAGGCCTGTAGAAATTGCGACTGCCTCCAATGACAGGAGGTGTAAACCATCAAGCAGCAATCTTGGGTGCTAAGGAATTGAGATTTTGCCAACAAATACAGAAATAGCAAAAATAAATATGGTTAAACCCTAGGAATAAAACAAAACAAACAAAAAATGTTTTTGGTCTCAATAGCTCCTTTACCCACTTTTAATACGACTGTACGGCAGTGGATTTGTTTACAACACAATTGTTCAAATCCTGCTATTAACCTGTTGAGCCCTGAGCCTGTTTTTCAGGTCTCAGGCTCGAAAATTACATTCTCAGAACAAATGACCATATCTTCCCTTCTAAAAGGGTTAAATTAATAATCTTTTTTCTCAAAGCAAGGTTACATCTGTGATTTGGATTTAGACGTGTCAGAATCAATATAGATGTTTTTATTTTAAAGTAAATTCAGATTGAACTCAGTAAAAAAATGTAAATTATAGTTTCTGTCCAAAAGAAAGCCATTACTTATAGTGAAAACCACCCTTGAATGATGGGATGGTAGACTAAAAGCTTTAGGAATCCAAACTACAACATATAATAAGTACCCTGTATCAAGATTGATGCAAAACAAGGGAAACTTGACCTTTTTAGAGAGATTTAGCTAAATAAAACCACTTCTGGGGTCATTTGGGTGGATTTGACCTATCTCTGGCCCCCCTTGGTCGATTTTGATGATTGACATCTCTTTATAACCGCTAGAGCCAATGGAATGGAGGGGAGGTTCCACATACACACACTTTACCAAATAAGGAGTGAGAGTGACGCGTAGCCAAAACCAGAAGCTGCAATACTCTCCGATTTTTAGATAAAAATTGAATTATGGATTATCAATAATTTGTTCAAAGTGACAGACACATTGGATTAACCTATGGATTAACCCTCAGCAGCGTTTTCATCATTTTAATGCCATTGAACACGACTTTTGATCAGAATAACAGCTAAGGTGAGACGATCTCCCGTGTTTGCTCCGTAATGCTACGTGTTGTGATGTCTGTGTTTGCTTCCTCTGTCGCGAGTTCTGATCGCTCAGTGATGATACTAATACCTATATAATCTGTGGAATCTCAGCTTTAATCGGATATCTTGTATGTGCAGCTAGGATAAGTAATAAGGGTATATTTACCTTGAGTTCTGTGCCAAGTGCGTTAGCATATTTTCGCTCAGGGGTCATTTAGACCAGGGGTGGGGAACCTTTTTCCTCTCAAGGGCCATTTCAATTTTTTCAACATCCTCCGAGGGCCGTAGAAATTATTGACCTCTGCTTAAAAAAACTAAAATCACAGCCCATTCATTTGGCCTTTCTTTCATGCTGTGCAAAGAAAAAGCAACCTCTTAATCCATTTTACCATGATGATGCATGCACGTGCACGGTTGTGGCATGAACACCAAAACAGAAAGATATGGACACAAGATGTGTGCAAATGTATTTAGTTTCCTATACATGTGGACGTGATTTAAGTGGGGGGGGGACCTAACCTCCTCTAGGGGGGTCCGGGGGGTATGTTGAAGTTAAAAGCATCAATCTGGTGCACTTTGAGAGCAAAATTAGGAGCTCTATGGATACATCTCTCAACACCCATATGAAACAGAACTGTAAACAGATTTACTTTTTCTTTATGGACATTTTACAAATCACTCCCCTTTCAAACTGTATTCTTGTTTATTAATAACAACTTTTTTTTACTGTTATATAGTATTTTATACCTGTTTACTTTATTATCTTATTTTTTTATAATAATGATCATATAAAGATGTGCCTTTACCTCACTGGTTGGAGAAAAAGCTTCTTATATTCATTAGCATAGCTAGCTAACCAGATGCTAATAACAACAAAGTTATTGACTGTGTGATCAGTATGACAGACTGTCATGAACAGATCGCCACTGAGCTTTCAACTAAAGACACAGCCACGCAACAACTGCGGCATGTGTACGGCTCCTTATGGGTAGGCTACTATGGAGTTAGATTTGGGTCAATATTCTAGCGCGTAAAACAAGCTACTCACGAGCGGAAAATGTGCTTTTACACGCGCATAAAATGACCCCCGCGAGCGGCTCTGCGCCCGCGAGTGGCTCTGCGCTCGCTCGTGAGAGAGACAGCCTTCTTGCTCGCTCGCGGGAGTGTCAGCCTCGCGGAGTCTGTCTACGCGCGCGTGAACAGTTTCTGGGATTTTGGAGCGGAGCCACTGGATTTTGATTGACAGCTGCAAGAAAACCCGAAGTTGCCAGGTTTGATAAATGCCTGCACTACCAAGAGCCGAGGAGTGACGGCAGCAAAATCAGTTGGACGAGATTGAATGGTAAAATTGTCCATAAAAAACTATTATATTCGTAAAGTGTACAGCTAATATATATATATATATATATATATAACAATTTATTTTATATAAAACAATATATTTTTGAGTGGGCTGTATCTGTCGAAAATTGCTAGCTACTGTCTGCTGTACACTCTTAGAAGGGATGTGTCAAATATGACACAACATGTGTTGAATTTCAACACACCTACAGAGTGTGCTCAGGGACAACACGTGTTGTGTTTATTTATGTGTAAATCATTTTTACACACAAAATGTGTTACATGCCCCTAACACACAATGTGCACATTTTACACATTGTGTGTCATAAATGTGTAACCAAGATGAACACACTCATTTGTTATTTCTGCACATTTTGTGTTATATTTCTTTAACCAGAATTAACATTTGATTGTGTTATATCTGCACATTGTGTGTCAATGACGATTACTGGAAGTACCAGGTGGTGGATATGGTTTTTATTCAAAAAAATTGAATGCAAGAATAAATTCATTGGACATTTATTTACAAGGATTTCATTAGCACAATATGTCATTAAGAAAATAATTGTTAACATTTAAAAACATTAATATTTTTCTAATTCATCAAATGTTGACAGAATAGATCCATCTCCATCTTCTCCCGCTTATCCGTGGTCGGGTCGCGGGGGTAGCAGTTCCAGCAGAGAGCCCCAAACTTTCTTTTCCCTGGCGACATCAACCAGCTCTGACTGGGGGATCCCAAGGCGCTCCCAGGCCAGCGAAGAGATATAATCCCTCCACCTGGTCCTAGGTCTACCCCTTGGTCTCTTCCCAGCTGGACGTGCCTGGAACACCTCCCTAGGGAGGCGCCCAGGTGGCATCCTAACTAGGTGCCCGAACCACCTCAACTGGCTTCTTTCGACGCGAAGGAGGAGCGGCTCAACTCCGAGTCCCTCCCTGATGACCGAACTTCTCACCTTATCTCTAAGGGAGACACCAGCCACCCGGCGGAGGAAACCCATCTCGGCCGCTTGTATCCGCGATCTCGTTCTTTCGGTCATGACCCATCCTTCATGACCATAGGTGAGGGTAGGAACGAAAATAGATCAATAGATCATTCATAAAATCACACCTAAAAAAACCTTATACCTTGGTTAAAACAAACTTAATCTTCAGCAAATTATTGTTGTAAATGACTTTCAGCTGAGGGAATATAGTGATGAGACTCTTCACAAGGACCACCTTTTCAGTGTTGGATGGATAATTAAGGATTAAAATGATTTTTTATTTTTCAAAAAGAATACAAAAAGTTCTAGCATACAAATATTACAAATACGTGATAATAAAGCAATTGGTTATAAAGAATGTCCTTTTGTATCAAGCAAATAATTTTTTACAACCAATATATCACTTAAATGCAACACTTATATATACACATATGGACCACTTTACCATTCAATCTCGTCCAACTGATTTTGCTGCCGTCTCTCCTCGGCTCTTGGTAGTTCAGGCATTTATCAAACCTGGCAACCCCGGGTTTCCTTGCAGCTGTCAATCAAAGTCCAGTGGCTCCGCCCCAAAGTGCCAGAAACTTTTCACGCGCGCGTAGACAGACTCCGCGAGGCTGACACTCCCGCGAGCGAGCAAGAAGGCTGTTTCTCTCACGAGCGAGCGCAGAGCCACTCGCGGGCGCAGAGCCGCTCGCGGGGGTTTAATCTGCGCGCGAGGGTCATTTTATGCGCGTGTAAAAGCACATTTTCAGCTCGTGAGTAGCTTGTTTTACGCGCTAGAATATTGACCCAAATCTGACTCCATAGGCTACTGCAATTTTTGGAAGTGCCGGAGCGGTGTTCTGGTGCTCTCCGTCAGCACTACACCCCTGTCAGACGAGACATATACCACGTGATGACACGTTTGGCTCGTGTTGTGTTCAAGGACCCTGACCTTGGCCAGGAAAAACAGGCACTCGCTTGTTTAATTTTTTTGCGGTCTAGATTTCATTAATTTTTTTCTTTTTTGCGTGTGTTTATAAATTACCTCGAGGGCCGTACCAAATGGTCTCGCGGGCCGTATACGGCCCGGGGGCCGGAGGTTTCCCACCCCTGATTTAGACGCTTCTTATGAGACTTGTGTTTTGTTTTGGTAAAAATGGTTTGTATCGTCAATTAGCTGAGTTTCTTCCCATTAATCTGGTATGACACATTAATAGGTTTTTAAATATTAAGAAGCCCTGAGGCACAGTTTCATGAAAAAGAAACCCGCAGCCCCCTCCACCGGGGGCTCTCAGTTATATCAACCCAGTCTCACGGCATTTCGTGTTATAGTCACGACATTTAATCTATTGATTCGTGTTCACCAACACGATTTTCCTCTTTTTTTCGTGTCACACAGAAAGATTTTAAAAGCAATGTATTTATATTGGTAGTGTGTTTCGTGCCTGCAGCACGTCTTTTTGTCCGTTCGGGTCTTGGAAGACCGGAAGCTGTGGTGTTCATAAAAACATGTTCTTACTCAATATCAAGCCACGATTATTGTTTTTATTTTAAATCGTATAATGTCGGACTTTTTTTGTCGTCTGTGAGGAAAAGAAATGGGGCTCAGAGCCTCAGAATACTGAAATCTGTATTTTTTTTAATCTTTTTTTCCGTCTAATTTGTTATTCTTTTCTAAATAACTAACTGTTATTTACTCACCAATAACACACAATTATCCTGGTTTTTATTTATTTGTTTAATTCCATAATCTCTGGCTTTTTTGGCGTCTGTCAGGAACTGAATTTCAACAACAACAAAAACGGAAACAGACGTAGCATCATTGCGATACACAGCCACTGAACTGATTACCCAAGATCCTCAGCTATGGTTTAAGCTCGCTGATTGGATGTTTTAGCTGCAATGCATGTAGGGATATGGTGTTAATGCCATATAAAATCCGAAAAACATTTCTGAGTTTAGGATGGCCGAAGACACTACACTACCCATAATCCCCAGCTATCGTTTAGGACTACTGTCCCCGTGATTAATCTTCAAGCTCTGGGATTGGATGTTGGAGTGGCAGTGCGCCAAGGTTACGCCGAGCGTCAAACAGCTATTTGAAATGGAACGAAACCACGCCAGACTATCCAAAACTGGAATCCAACGCCCCCCCAGAACTACACATGCTGGCTATTGTGTTTCGCAAAATGTTCTATGGGACGTCTCTACTGAACGTTTTCGTTTTTCCCACAATTAGAAGTTTCCAGTATTAAACACATTGGTGTTATCAAATCTTAAAACATATAATTAATAAATGGTTGAAAAACGCTTGTGTCCATAATGAGCAGCATTAATATATACCCACATGACAGCTCATTGTTACTTTGTAATTCTACTCCACTACAATTCAGAGGTTAACCTGATATTTTTACTCCACTACATTTATTTGAGTTACTTTGCAGATTCTGATTAATGATGTGAAAAATAAACAACCCTTAAAGCAGACTGTAGTTACACCTGAGTAAAATTCAGGGAAGGTGATTGTCAAGTGCCAACAATCAGGAGAGATATTTGATAGTTGGTGCTTGAGAAGACTAAACATGCAATTGACATGAATGGAAACGAGTAATAAAGTATATTCATTACTCGTTATTCTCTACTAATAGTTAATTAAAGACTGTATAATTGCTATTTTGCACATCCCTTTCAAGATTTTCTAAGGTTTATTGACATATCATATACACAACTACGGTGTAGTTATACAATGAATGAAAAACTTGGGTCGCAGCTGAGGTTCCTCAACAGTGCATTACAAGACATCTATCAATATGTGTGTATACCTCCACCATTAAACTGTCATATTCTGCACATTTCTTATACTATCTACATACATAAGAGTATAATTCATATGTATAATATCAATTAAAATAAGTGCTTCAACATAGTTAACATTGCAGGAAAGCAATATATTAGACGTTAAGTACTTTGTCAGGCTTAATATTTATCTTTTGATACCCCCAAAGCCTTTTTCTTATTTAAAAGAAGACCTTAATCTAAAGTATTATTTAATGTTTAAATAAAGGTTAATTTGTTTTCCTCCACTAAACTGTTTTATTGTAGAGATCACATATAGTATCTTCTTGATTTTTCATATTCTATATTTATATCACAGACCTTCTACTTTCCCCCTATGTACTCTTAATATTTTTTTAATCAAATATAACACATAACAACAATAATTCAATAACGTGCTTTAACCACTAGGCGGTGCACACAAGGTACACACATCCATAATAACTTTGTATTATTAGTGTAGGACACTTATGTATGTACAACATCTGAAGATGTGTAGTTTTATTCATGTTTTCACACAGCATATTGCTATACTATTTCAGACTCAGTATTTACATTCTTATATTCAAAGAAAATCAGTAATATCTTTAAAAACTACAAGTCCTTTCATATCAGCTGTGCACCGTTATGGTGTAAATATAACCTATCTATGAATTAGATCAAATGTAAAAGTCAGCCGAATTAGTGTTGATACTGCAAGGAGACGTACAGTATTGTGTGAAGAGAAATTGAAGATGTTGTTTAATTGTTGATATATTTATGATCCACGTCATGTATTCAGTTTCAGCGGCATTTCTTCCAGTTTTTCCAAAGGTCTTCTCATCAGGGCTCTATACAGTAAATAAAGAACTACGGCAGATATGTAATATGTAATGCAGCCGAACCGTGTATTACAATGCCGTTATGTGATGACCTTCAAAGAGAAAAGCAAAAACACTCGGAATAAAGTATCTTTTAAAATAAAAAGTGTTTCGAATTTGATATGGCATGAACACCATATCCCTACATGCATTGCGGATAAAACATCCAATCAGCGAGCTTAAACCATAGCTGAGGATCTTGGGTAATCAGTTCAGTGGCTGTGTATCGCAATGATGCTACGTCTGTTTCCGGTTATTTTTATTTTGAAATTCAGTTCCTGAAGGACGCCAAAAAAGCCCGAGATTATGGAATTAAACAAATAAATAAAAGCAAGGATAATTGTGTGTTATTGGCTCTGAGCCCCATTTCTTTTCCTCACAGACGACAAAAAAAGTCCGACATTATACGATTTAAAATAAAAACAATAATCGTGGCTTGATATTGAGTAAGAACATGTTTTTATGAACCCCACAGCTCCCGGTCTTCCAAGACCCGAACGGACAAAAAGATGTGCTGCGGGCACGAAACATACTACCATACATTGCTTTTAAAATCGTTCTGTGTGACACGAAAAAAAGGGGGAAATCGTGTTGGTGAACACGAATCACTAGATTAAATGTCGTGACTATAACATGAAATGCCTTGAGACTGGGATGGTTATATGGGTGTCCACTTTGATTCACAGGTGGGTGCCGTCAAATGTTGCTAGTCAATAGCTGTCTGTCACCCTAGCTGCCTCAATATTACCCTCATTCCACTTCCAAATGTTGGATTAGCCAGAAGATGGGCGGAGCTAGCACTGCCAAGATGGCTACGGCAGGGCCCAACATAATTGCAAAAGCTCTTAAGAAACCCAAGGATGATATCATAGAGACGACATCCGTTTAATACAGTCACTGGTTGGTAGACTTACAATTATGTACATTTACAAAATGGACACTTGAGGCCGACGGTAATTGTGAGAAAGGAAGGCGGTTTACCCGCTCGGAATCATGAATGTCTGTAGAAAGTGTCTAACCCTAACCCTAACCGAACACTCCATTCCAATCATTATTTGTTTAGGTTATTGCAATGGGAGGCTGGCTGCCTTACAGAACAACATTGCCACCAATAGAGCCATACTGTATGTGGCTGAAGGAAGTGTTTGTTTTGGCGCTCTCAGAAACTGTTGATCTTACCTTATAACCAAGACGTGTAGAGTAGAAAACAACCACTAAGTAATTCAGTGTCTGGACTTGTCTGGACTTTGAAGCTGATGGATTTTCTACAACAGCGTCTCCGCTGTTGTAGAAAATCCATCAGCTTCAAAGGGCAACTGAAATTGTTTCTTCTTTCTTCTTTTTATCAAAGATTAATGATTGCTCCGCCTCCAACGGGGAACAGTAGGTGAATGGCAAATAACATTGAATTCACAAGGAAAGGGAGAAATAGTACAAAGATAGTTTATGACCTTTGCTGTTGTGCCATGAGCGCCCTTAGATGTTACTATTCTTCTCTATTAATCTTCAGTCAGGTCCATCCATCCATCTTCTCCCGCTTATCCGTGGTCGGGTCGCGGGGGTAGCAGTTCCAGCAGAGAGCCCCAAACTTTCTTTTCCCTGGCGACATCAACCAGCTCTGACTGGGGGATCCCAAGGCGCTCCCAGGCCAGCGAAGAGATATAATCCCTCCACCTGGTCCTAGGTCTACCCCTTGGTCTCTTCCCAGCTGGACGTGCCTGGAACACCTCCCTAGGGAGGCGCCCAGGTGGCATCCTAACTAGGTGCCCGAACCACCTCAACTGGCTTCTTTCGACGCGAAGGAGGAGCGGCTCAACTTCGAGTCCCTCCCTGATGACCGAACTTCTCACCTTATCCCTAAGGGAGACACCAGCCACCCGGCGGAGGAAACCCATCTCGGCCGCTTCTATCCGCAATCTCGTTCTTTCGGTCATGACCCATCCTTCATGACCATAGGTGAGGGTAGGAACGAAAATGGCCCGGTAGACAGAGAGCTTTGCCTTCTGGCTCAGCTCCCTTTTCGTCACAACGGTGCGGTAAAGCGACTGCAGTACCGCTCCCGCTGCTCCGATTCTCCGGCCCATCTCACGCTCCATTGTTCCCTCACTCGAGAACAAGACCCCGAGATACTTGAACTCCTTCACTTGGGGTAAGGACTCATTCCCTACTTGGAGTGGACAGTCCATCGGTTTCCTGCTGAGAACCATGGCCTCAGATTTGGAGATGCTGATCCTCATCCCAGCCACTTCACACTCGGTTGCGAACCGATCCAGTGAGTGCTGAAGGTCGCAGACCGATGAAGCCATTAGAACCACATCATCTGCAAAAAGCAGTGGTGCAATCCTTAGTCCACCGAACTGCAGACCCCCTCCCCCACGACTACGCCTCGAAATCCGATCCATGTATATTACAAACAGGATTGGTGACAAAGCGCAGCCCTGGCGGAGGCCAACCCTCACCGGAAATGGGTCCGACTTCCTGCCGAGGACCCGGTCACAGCTCTCGCTTTGGGAGTACAGAGATTGGATGGCCCTGAGTAGAGACCCCCTCACCCCATACTCCCGCAGCACCTCCCACAGTAACTCCCTGGGAACTCGGTCATACGCCTTCTCCAAGTCTACAAAACACATGTAGACCGGATAAGCGTACTCCCAGGCCCCCTCCAGGATCCTTGCGAGAGTAAAAAGCTGATCCGTCGTTCCACGACCAGGACGGAATCCGCATTGTTCCTCCTCAATCTGAGGTTGGACAATCGGCCTGACCCTCCTTTCGAGTACCTTGGAGTAAACTTTCCCGGGGAGGCTGAGTAGTGTGATGCCTCTGTAATTGGCACACACCCTCCGATCCCCCTTTTTAAAAAGGGGAACCACTACCCCGGTCTGCCACTCCTTCGGTACTGTTTCCGACTTCCACGCAACGTTGATGAGACGTGTCAACCATGACAGTCCCTCAACACCCAGAGCCTTCAGCATTTCCGGGCGGATCTCATCCACCTTCAGTCAGGTGTAAAATATATTTTCCTTCCTGAAGGGAAATGAGTTCAGAAGGTGATTTATGGCTGCAAGAAGAGCTGCTAAGTCTCTTCAGAGCAGACAAAGGTGAAGTTATTATCCCGAGACAACCTGAAGAGGGGCTGTGTAATGTGTTACAGACAGTTACAGTGGGAGGTTTAAAGATGGTTTATTATCCTTGACACGATGAACGGCATCCAACACAGGCTTGTATTGTCTGGGACCAGTGAGACCTCACAGGGGAAGTGAGGACATCATTGAGATAGTAGAGTTGCTTGTGGCGGAGCTGGGGGGTGGCTGGGAGTGGCCACGGCCACCCCCAGCTGAATCCTGGCTACCCTACCTATATGCCAAACACCCTCACCACGGGGGCCCAAACAATTTTATAACATTAAGAAAAAAATGTTCATCATTCAAGTAATCGTTCATCATCAATAATTAACATTAATAGGACGTTATATTGATAATGTACTCACTAAACTTACAATTCATTTAACTTATTTTCTTCCAAAAGTTAATTAACCAAAGCCTCTGTACACCCCCTTCTATTTACATGTAATGGTTTGGTCCTGCCTCCAAACGCGGTGCAGCACCGGGCACTTTCTAGCAGAGAGTGATAGCATGTGAGGAGCAGGGATGCTAGTACTCACAAAGTCAGGCTTTTAAAAGAGAAAAGAAAGGAGAGAAAGACAAGAGAGAGGGACTAAATGGGGCGACAGTATGTCACCCAGTTTTTCAAAGAAAAGGTGGGTGTGGTCTATGAGTGGTGGAAATGTGTCTGTTAGCTACGGGTAGTCCATTGTAAATAATAATTGTTATGTTTTTTTTTTACTAAGCTGACATTAAGTAGGCTACTGTTAATATCTATACAGGTTTTTAATTTCACTCCTCTTTTAGCTGACATTTAGTAAATGCAGGTACATTTTTAGCAGCTATTCATACTAAATCAGTTGTCCCTCCCCCTGGTGGAAAATGTGCTTTTACACGCACATAAAATGACCCTCGCGCGCAGATTAAACCCCCGCGAGCGGCTCTGCGCCCGCGAACGGCTCTGTGCTCGCTCGCGAGAGAGACAGACCTCTTGCTCGCTCGCATGACGGAGCGTCCACACTACAGCTTCAAAAATAGCTTGGAGCTGGGCGTGTCTGGAGCTTGGGGATTTTATTCAAGCAACACGACCAACAACCAATCACATGAATCTCCCGCCCCCGACATACAAAGCAAAAACCCCCGGGGATTTTATGCGAGCAATATATATATAAACTCCCCAAACAGGCGAAAACCTACCAGTTTCCCCCACTGTCTCTGCCACCTCCCTCCATGCCTGGTTCCTCCAGTTTGTATCCCGGTAGGTGAAGAGGGTCTGGTCATACAAAACCGGGTGATTTGCTACGGCGATAGTTAGTTTCTCCTCCGACTTTTTTTGAAATATAGAAATGAACGGCGGGATATCTCTCCCAGCTTAGACGCGGTTTGATTGGCTACGGCTTCAGCTGTCAGATTTTGGGAAACAGGATTTGATTGGCTGGCGCTGGCTACTCCGGCGTCTCCGGCATCAGACGTTGAACATTGTTCAACTTCTGTCGCCGGAGACGCCTGAGACGGACCGCTCTGCTACCCACAATTCAGTTCGGCGAAAAAGCGCAGCTACGTGACGTCACCCCATTGAAAGTGAATGGGCAGATTGGAGCTTTCGACGCTGTCGACGCAGTAGTGTAGACGGGCCGTGAGTGTCAGCCTCGCGGAGTCTGTCTACGTGCGCGTGAAAAGTTTCTGGCACTTTGGGGCGGAGCCACTGGACTTTGATTGACAGCTGCAAGGAAACCCGGAGTTGCCAGGTTTGATAAATGCCTGAACTACCAAGAGCCGAGGAGTGACGGCTGAAAAATTAGTTGGACGAGATTGAATGGTAAAGTTCTCCATAAAAAACTATTATATTCGTAAAGTGTACAGCTAATATATATATATATATATATATATATATATATAAGCTAATATATATATATATATATATATATTAGCTGTACACTTTACGAATATAATAGTATATATATATATATATATATATCTATATGAACATTTATTTTATATAAAACAATATATATTTGAGTGGGCTGTATCTGTCGAAAATTGCATATATATTATATATATACATTTATTTTAAGCCGAGGCTATATACAGGACGGTCCTGTACACAGCTCTCTGAAATGGCTATATACAGGACGGTCCTGCACAGAAGCCCTGAAATGGCTATATACAGGACGGTCCTGTGGATAAGATATCTGAAATGGCTATATACAGGACCGTCCTGCAGCTAACGTCAAATGACTATATACAGACCGGGCTATTATAGCATGCTTAAGCAAGTTTCGCGGGTGGTAATGTAGGGATAGGATTCACAGATAAATATTCTCACGACAACATTATTTTCAATGAGTTTCCCCTCAATATAAAATTGTGGCAATTAAATCTCTTTCCATGCCAATTGCTTAGCTTTTTATGCTGATTTCAGTCTTTTTTTTGGCTTATCTTTTTATGTTGTTTCAATCATTTTCTACTTTATATTTTCCAATGCACAATGTTTTACTTGTAAAGGATATCACTGCATACTTTAAAGACTACTCGGTTTTATTAAAACTGAAGGTTTTTTTTAAAGAATACGCCGACATTTCGTTGACGTGTAGTGATTTTGCATTGAAAGCAACACAAATCATTTATCGGCTACGCCGGCATTTTTATTTTAGAAATCGGAGAAACCGTCTTTTGAATTGTATGTAGTATGCTGTACATTTTTGTAATTTATCCGTATTTATCTGTATATAGCCATTTCAGAGAGCTGTGTACAGGACGGTCCTGTATATAGCCATTTGGCGTTGTGTACAGGACCGTCCTGTATATAGCCACTCCCTTTATTTTATATAAAACAATATATTTTTTAGTGGGCTGTATCTGTCGAAAATTGCTAGCTACTGTCTGCTGTACACTCTTAGAAGGGATGTGTCAAATATGACACAACATGTGTTGAATTTCAACACACCGACAGAGTGTGCTCAGGGACAACACGTGTTGTGTTTATTTATGTGTAAATAATTTTTACACACAAAATGTGTTACATGCCCCTAACACACAATGTGCACATTTTACACATTGTGTGTCATACATGTGTAACCAAGATGAACACACTCATTTGTTATTTCTGCACATTTTGTGTTATATTTCTTTAACCAGAATTAACATTTGATTGTGTTATATCTGCACATTGTGTGTCAATGACGATTACTGGAAGTACCAGGTGGTGGATATGGTTTTTATTCAAAAAATCGAATGCAAGAATACATTAATTGGACATTTATTTACAAGGATTTCATTAGCACAATATGTCATTAAGAAAATAATTGTTAACATTTAAAAACATTAATATTTGTCTAATTCTTCAAATGTTGACAGAATAGATAATTCATAGAATCACACCTAAAAAAACCTTATACTTTGGTTAAAACAAACTTAATCTTCAGCAAACTATTGTTGTAAATGACTTTCAGCTGAGGGAATATAGTGATGAGATTCTTCACAAGGACCACCTTTTCAGTGTTGGATGGATAATTAAGGATACAAATGAATGACAAGTGAGCTATTTATTTTTTATTTTTCAAAAAGAATACAAAAAGTTCTAGCATACAAATATTACAAATGCGTGATAATAAAGCAATTGGTTATAAAGAATGTCCTTTTGTATCAAGCAAATAAAAAAACAATTTTTACAACCAATATATCACTTACATGCAACAATTATATATACACATATGGAGAACTTTACCATTCAATCTCGTCCAACTGATTTTGCTGCCGTCATTCATCGGCTCTTGGTAGTTCAGGCATTTATCAAACCTGGCAACTCCGGGTTTCCTTGCAGCTGTCAATCAAAGTCTAGTGGCTCCGCCCCAAAGTGCCAGAAACTTTTCACGCGCGCGTAGACAGACTCCGCGAGGCTGACACTCCCGCGAGCGAGCAAGAGGGCTGTCTCTCTCGCGAGCGAGCGCAGAGCCGCTCGCGGGCGCAGAGCCGCTCGCGGGCGCAGAGCCGCTCGCGGGCGCAGAGCCGCTCGCGGGCGCAGAGCCACTCGCGGGGGTTTAATCTGCGCGCGAGGGTCATTTTATGCGCGTGTAAAAGCACATTTTCTGCTCGTGAGTAGCTTGTTGTACGCGCTAGAATATTGACCCAAATCTGACTCCATACCTGTCCCCCCATAAGTGTTATATTTTCACAGCTCAGTGTCGGTAAATATTGTGCAGTTAGTATTGGACTACAAGATAGATGCAAGCCTGTACAGGTAGAGTTATTTAAAGCATAAATGAGTCAGTTGGGTTCTGGAGGTGTGGTTACAGCAATTGTGCTTGGTTGGTGTGGCCTGGGCCTGGTGGTGGGGCCCAATGTGATATATTTCCATGGGGCCCAAAATCCCTGGCGTGTATGGCCAACACACTCACTCCATAATCGTCCAGGAGCGACGTTTGGTCAGGGTCCCGTGGCGTGCAGTTGTGACGCTCCTAGGCTCCTTCAGCTTCATAAAGGGACGCAAATAGCTTTCAACTGATTGCAATGTATTCCCATCTGCGGCGGGATTTGACGCTTATGGAAGCACGGCATTCGTTTGTGTCGGCTGCCCTTAAAGGCAATGTGAGCGTCCATTCCCATTGGATAACGGAGAATTGTACACCCGGAAGTAAGTATTCCCCTTACTGTTGATTGATTTTACAGTGATATCTGCACTACTCATCGACTAAAAAACACCAGATTATCCTTGTTAATTACACAACATTGATTTGTTTAAATTGTGTGCAATGCTTTTGTATTTTTCCCCTTCGATTCGGAGAAACAAATATTTAGGAGTAAAGGATGGCAGAAGACACTACACTACCCAGAATCCCCAGCTATCGTTTAGGACTACACCATGTGCTCTGTTTGAAAAACCCGTTTTATTTTTCACCATTCATTCCAATGGCTATGTCACGTGATCTTCAAATTTCTCCCTGCAGAAAAAAAAAAACATGGCCGAACTTCGTTTTATTCTCGGTGGAAAATGCCTATTTTAAAGTTAGTTTGGCCATTAAAATGTGTTTTGATGTCATTTGATGCGAGAAATATGAGTTGTTATTTCAGATTATGTGTGCAGTGGATGTACATGATCTTTAGTTTGCTTATTACGAAGATTACTTCAGGCAATTGCGTCCATAGAACGTTTTCATTGTTACCAAGGTGGTTGCTAGGTGGTTGCTATCGATATTATTTCTGTTATGTTGTGTAACTGTTTAATGGTGTTATCTTTATTGCTATCGCCTTCCCCGTCAATGTATAGTGTTGGTCCACAGTGCAAACGTATTAGCTTAACAAAATCCGCATCTAAAGATACGTTATTTTCCCCTCTGCAATTCCAGTCTCACATCTCAGAGCACATCCTCATTAACAAATACCGGAAACAGACCGAAAACATTTAAAAAAAATTAAATAATACTTTATTATGAGTGTGCTTGCTTTTCTCTTTGAAAGTCATCACATAACGGCATTGTAATACACGGTTCGGCTGCATTAAATATTACATATCTGCCGTAGTTCTCTATTTATAGAGCCCTGATGAGAAGACTTCTAGACAAACATGAGGAACTGCCGCCAACACTGAAAACATGACGTGGATCATAAATATATCAGTAATTAAACAACATCTTACATTTCTTTTCACACAATAAGTCTCCTTGCAGTATCAACACTAATTCGGCTGACTTTTATATTTGATCCAATTGGTGGCTGTATTTACACCATAAAGGTGCACAGCTGATATAAAGGGATGGTGGTGAAAGCATGTTATTGAATTTCATTATTTGTATTATTAGATATTAATAGGATCCCTATAAAGTATATTCATTAGTCGTTATTCTCTACTAATAGTTAATTAAAGACTGTATATAATGACTATTTTGCACATCCCTTTCAAGATTTCAAGATTTTCTAAGGTTTATTGACATATCATATTCACAAACGGTGTAGTTATGCAATGAATGAAAAACTTGGGTCGCCGGTTCCTCAATAGTGCATTACAAGACATCTATCAATATTCGTGCATACCTCCAGCAATGTTAACTATGTTGAAGCACTTATTTTAACTGATATTATACATGTGTATTATACTCTTATAAGATGTATGTAGATATTTCATCTCCGGCCTTGTCAGGTATTGAACAATCAATACATAAAGAACACAGAATTGTTAAATATAAAACACAGAATGTGTGTGATTATACTAAATGATTTACAAATACACACCACTGCATATTTACAACTGTTACACATGCTGATGTAACGCAAATGTTTCCAACTTGGGATCAATAAAGTCTTATCTTAAGCTGATCGATGGCTACTGCCATATTTGGCGTATTTTGGCCATACGCGGTGGACCCGTTCAAATCCAGTTTTGGACAGTCTGCCGTGGTTCCATCCCATTTCAAGTGCTGTCCGACGCTCGGCGTAACCCTCGGAGCACACTCTCCAATCACAGAGCTTGAGGACTATCACGGGGTTTGTCAAGCGAATATTACTAACTTTTTTGTGAAATTCAAACTGAACGGTAAAAGAATAGTTTCCGGTCTATTCTGAGCCCGATCTCTGTAGATAAATAAAAATAAAGAACTACGACAGATGTGTAATATATTTAATGCAGCCGAACCATTTATTACAATGCATTCATGTGATGACTTTCAAAGAGTAAAGCAAGCACTGCTGAATAAAGTATGATTTTATCTTTTACAAAACGTTTTTTTTCATATGGAATGTAGTTGGAGGTCAACCAATCACAGAGCTTGAGAACTAATCACGGGGTTTGTCAAACAGAGCACATGGTGTAGTCCTAAACGATAGCTGGGGATTCTGGGTAGTGTAGGTTCTTCTGCCATCCTTTACTCCGAAAAAATATTTGTTTCTCCGAATCGAAGGGGAAAAATACAAAAGCATTGCACACAATTCAAACCAATCAATGTTGTGTAATTAACAAGGATAATCTGGTGTTTTTTAGTCGATGAGTAGTGCAGATATCACTGTAAAATCAATCGACAGTAAACAAATGCCGTGCTTCCATGAGCGTCAAATCCCGTCGCAGATGGGAATACATTGCAATCAGTTGAAAGCTATTTGCGTCCCTTTATGAAGCTGAAGGAGCCTAGGAGCGTCACAACTGTACGCCACGGGACCCTGACCAAACGTCGCTCCTGCACGATTATGGAGTGAGATTGTTGGTATGGCCAGAGGGCAGGACCTATAAACGCATTTACTACCCAATAGCGTTGTGAGGCTGAACAAAAGGACCGTTTCACTATGTAAAGTAGTCTTTTAAAAAAACAAAACATTTACTGACTTTTTTAGGATAGCTTCAAGTAATGTTGTAAAATTACAACCGGGGGCCTTATGGGCTATTGTTTATTGTTATTTATTTTAAGATGTTTATTCTTAACCTATCATTTAATTTAAAAACTCTTATTTAAATGATGTGTGTGTGTCTCTGTATTCCTGATGATACACTGAGAGAATGAGCTCATAGTGCTGCTGATCACCATAACCTAAACAGTCTGTATATTACATTATACATTTGTATAATGTAAGCTTCGTTGATACTTTACCTGCGGGAATACGAAAAATATAGTTAGATATACTGAACATTATTTGATCTATTCTACCACTTAATCCCAAATAATGTAGACGTGTGTTGTAGGTGCCTTAAATAACCCCTTATGTTATAGTGAGATGTATTTTTATGTTCATATAATAGTGATTTCAATGCCACCCCAAAATGATCACTGGTTCCATCCTGGCCACCCCACTGAAAATGTCCTGGCTCCGCCACTACACATAGGGGTGTTTTGTAGTTATACAAGTTAAACTGTTAGGGCTAGGGTTAGGATTTGGCATTTAAAAACTCCCACTCATGGCTCTGTGGCACATCTTAGACATAACTGTACATGATTTTATGCAAACTTCCATTTTGTAATGCGACATCAGCCACCTTTAGCCACCAGGGATTGCAATAGCCCCAGCGCAGCCCCATCAACAGTTGTCCAAAGGTTTGAAGTACGAAATCTGAAATGTCCTTTTTTTGGCTGTCTTGTCTCCCATTCTCCAGTTGAATCTGTCCAGTGTTGAGTCATAGTCTGGTTCTGTTAATTATGCTTATCACGGCACATGTATTCCTAAAAAAGTATTGTTTCATCATCAAAAGAGTGGTAACTGGTATTACCAGATACCAACTATTTGAAATGAGATACTGTATTGGAGGCAGGCGGAGAACAGCTTTGAGAGTGTGGAAATTCAACATTGTTTTTTCTACCATTTATGTTTTTCTACCATTTATGTTTGAGTCTAATGTTCAAGCAGCACCTGGGTCGGAAAAGGGAAGCCATGCAAAAGTTCCTTAACTTGCATTCTCTATTATAGCCTGCAGGGGAGGACTCCTCTGCTTCCAAATATTGACAGTCAATTACAAAGTGGACTTAGTCACCGTGTTGTTACCCATTGATTTGTGGAATCCAGTTTTGAATCTTGAGTTTGGCATTTTGGCACCATCCGTTATTTTGTAACTTCAAGTGACACGAGAGGTTAGAGAAGTACAACCGACCGAAACAAGACCTTTTGTACACAAATTGACACAATGAAAAAGCAGTTGTGGGTGGCAGTGTCACATTACAGTACTGCAATACAAAACATAACAACATAGAATAGGCTATAACTACAATGACAACGCAACAAAAATACAACAGTTGACTTGGTCATAGATAACAATTTCCCAAAACACATAACCTCAGATGAGGTCAGAATAAAGTAAATTATATATAAATACATTCATAAATAAGTACATAAATAAACAAATCAAGAAAATTATTTCTTATAATAGGGATATCTGGGAAGGTCAATGTCTTTGCATAGGCAAACAAAAGTCCTATATATTTTTAAACTTGCTGGAAGAGCCTTTCAATGAACAATATATCAGATATTTTCCAGCTATAAATGATTGGAAATGTCTTTAATCTACAAAGTGTGGGAGGGCAGTGTTTGTGATTTCCATCTCATACTGTAAGTATAGGACGTCTAGCCAATAGTGTTACAAAAGCTATCAGGTCCGCTTGTAGTCTAGCCAAAGACAGTAGTAATGGCATTATGTTCAATATGTGTCCCGTTTCAAAACAAAACATGTTATTGGCCCAACATTTTTTTCAATTCACTTTCATGAACTGACAACACACTATGAGACTGTTAAATGGACAGGGACAAAACCAGACTGCCATTGTCGCAACTTGAGCCAATCATCAAGGCCTAAAGCATGCACTTAATTTCTTCTTTTTTACTTTAATGGGTACACACATTTACTAAATGAACATCACACTATATTAAAGAATAATTACAACTAGCTGATAAGACCGTACTGTAAAGTCATCAGTTGAATCAGGTAACACATCAAGTAGGGTCTTTCTTAGACTCCTATCAAATTGGACTTCTTCTGTAACCTTTTCTGAATACTATGGAGAATGCAATTATAAAGGCCTAAATGCAGATTCAGAGGGTTTATTACCATGGAAGCAAAACCAATGAGGGACAATACATTGACTATATTGACTTCTTTATTCACAGTTTATGGTTTACCTGCAATGTTCAGTATTTAAGTTTAAGTTTAAAACTCAAAACCTTCATAATGGAAAAAAACAACATGCTAAATAAACATCAAAAGTACATTTGTGCAAAAAGTCTTATACCATTAGAAAGCCTGTTTATTTACCTTTCAAATGGTGCCACATTTGTGAGGAACAAGCATTTGTGGGATGAGCAGCAGAGCTGAGTATGTGGGATGCGCCCATGAAACATTTGACAAATACATAGCTTGTTGTGCTGCTGACTCCAGCTTGTTTGGGGGATTGGATTGGACAGAAGCATTGTTACAACAAATAAAGAATCTACCAAACACAGATGTCCTAACTTTGTGTGTTAACTTTAGAACGGAATAGGGTGACATTAGTCAAAAGAAACCATGAGGGCAAAAGAAAATGGGAAGTGAGAAAAGTTCAGGTACCTACTGTTCTTACCTTGGGTGTGCAGATAAAGGTATCACATTTCCAAGTGTGCTCATTTCTATTTTTATCTCTGGCTAAACCAGTGGTTCTCAAACTTTTCCTCTCATTCCCCACCTTGAACAGGTGAGCCTTTTCAAGCCCCACCTGTTCCTCATCGCTCCAATCAAATGGTAGGCCAAGCTTCAAATTGTCAAATGTATCGTTCTATAACAGGGGTCTCCAACCTTCTTTAGGATGAGAGCTACTTTCAAAAAATACAACAAGTCGTGAGCTACTTCTACTCCTCTTTTTTTGTTTTTTTGCAGTGTATATATTTAGCACATTTTAACATTATGATATGCTTAACTTTAACCTGTGTGTGCTGTTTGGGTCTGTGGGACCCGTTTTCAGTGTTTACTAAAATAAAATGTATGCAATTTAATTATTTTAACCTGCTTTATTTGGGGGTGGACCTCACCTCCTCTAGGGGGGTCCGGGAAGATTTTTTTTTTAAATGTTGAAGTTAATTGCATCGAAAGGATGGAGACGAGCAGTGGCCGGAAGTGTTGCCGGATATAAATAGGGGTGGCCGTGGTTCGAGGCGGAGTTTTAGGCGTGGCCATGCTCCTGAACCTATGTTAACAATTTAACCTCATTTCACTAGCAGGAACCACGCCACAACAAGGTGATGTTTGTAAGTTTATTGAAGTAACATGTGAATGATATGAGGGGGGTGAAGAGATGATCTGGGAGGACGAGCTGTGGTCCGTGCAGTGGGAGACTCAGAGTGGGGGTTCCGTCTCCGGCATGATCTGCGTGGGCTGATTACGGGCCCCCAAAAGAGTCGGATTAAAGCAGCTGACTTAAGCGTGTGCGTGTCTGAGATCATTAAGATTGTTGCGGATGTAAGCGTGATACGCTTGGGATGACGAGCGGCCGAGGGCCTAGATGGTTGTATACGGGATGCCCGGTCTAGCTGCTGTGGACGCTGCGCCAATGCGGGAGGAATGGCTCGAATAATATTCTGAGCATATCCCCAAAGTGAGCGACACGTTTGTGGAAGTGTTTCTGGAACCAGAAACGTGTCGCCGTTTTCCCTGTTTCGGTGAGAGAGAGTGGGTGTTGAGGCGTTGCGTATGCATCGTATCTTGCGCTGAAGTATTTGGTTAGTGGCTCGTATGGCTGGGATACGAGTTCGGGCGGAAGATGTGGATGGGGAAAGAAATTCCCAGCTGATCCGTTTTATTCCGGAGTGTGAATATGAGAGTCATTTGCCGTGGAGGGCTAACGGCTGCCGTTTCGTGCATCTGTCTGCCTGTAAGTAGTTTGACAAGAGGAAAGTGATGCGCTGTACTTTCTCTGAGGATAGAGAAGCCCGGAAAGACATTGAGTCCAGGGTGATGCCTAGAAACTCAATGGAGGTTGTAGGCCCTGAGGTTTTCTCCTCAGACGGAGGAATGCCAAGGTCTGAAAAATATTTGTATGAGTGTGCTCAGCCCGTGGCAGGGGGGTGAGGATGGTGGAGTGACTGTGAGAAGAAGTCGAGAAGATGGAGCACGTGGGGGAGTCTGTGGTTGTTTGGGGACTATTGAATGGCCTATCATGAATCCTTCTTTGACTTCTTTGGCCAGTAAGGTGTCAAAGGTGTGAGGTTCTGTTAAAGCGGACTGAAGGTTGTGGCAGATGTGAGATGTGTCAGGCAGTATTGCTAAGCCTGGGTGGAAACCATGGGTCAAGCCTTTGGTGAGAAAGTAAACGGACTATCTGGATGATTCGCTGAGGCGGTAGCTAAGTTGCTTATCTTGACGGGTGTGCTCCTGGCATGAGCGCCGCCGCAGAAAGAGCAGATGTGCATGAGGCGGCAGCTAGAAAAAGAGCAGCCTAGGTCATTGAAATTGTTGCACGCCGTCCTGCCTCCCTGCGGGTGATAGACGGTTAAAGTCTGAGGCGTTGCGTGATGGAGAGGAAGGTGAGTGAGGTGTTTGAGATGGTGGAGAGCTGACTAAGCATGCTAAGGCTGGGTGGGCAGGGGGCTCCGCATAATTGGCAAGGGAGGGATGCGCGTGCTGCGAAGATGCTGCAGTAACGCTCGGAGTCTGGAGCATCCCGGTATGTTCCCTGGTTGAGCGGGTTGATAATAAATAATAATAATAATCCTTATATTTATTATGGCGCTTTATCAATGACTCTCAAAGCGCTGTACAAATACACTGCACGTACAGATCATACATACATGTAATGGTCATCTGATGCGGCCGGCGGCTTGGCTAGCGAAGTTTATTTTATTATTTGTATTATTTATTTATTTTTTCTGAGAGAGAGACCGGAGCGTCTGCTCACGGCGAGAGTCGGAGTGAGAGAGACCGGAGCATCTGCTCACTGCGAGGGTCAGAGAGAGAGACAGGAACGTCTACTCACTGCGAGGGTCAGAGCGAGAGAGACCGGAGCGTCTGCTCACTGCGAGGGTCAGAGAGGGAGAGACCGGAGCGTCTGCTCACTGCGAGGGTCAGAGAGGGAGAGACCGGAGCGTCTGCTCACTGCGAGGGTCAGAGAGAGACCGGAGCGTCTGCTCACTGCGAGGGTCAGAGAGAGAGACCGGAGCCTCTGCTCACTGCGAGGGTCGGAGAGAGAGACCGGAGCCTCTGCTCACTGCGGGGGTCAGAGAGAGAGAGACCGGAGCCTCTGCTCACTGCGAGGGTCAGAGAGAGAGACCGGAGCCTCTGCTCACTGCGAGGGTCAGAGAGAGACCGGAGCGTCTGCTCACTGCGAGGGTCGAGAGAGAGACCGGAGCGTCTGCTCACTGCGAGGGTCAGAGAGAGAGACCGGAGCGTCTGCTCACTGCGAGGGTCAGAGAGAGACCGGAGCCTCTGCTCACTGCGGGGGTCAGAGAGAGACCGGAGCGTCTGCTCACTGCGAGGGTCGAGAGAGAGAGACCGGAGCGTCTGCTCACTGCGAGGGTCAGAGAGAGAGACCGAAACGTCTACTCACTGCGAGGGTCGAGAGAGGGAGAGACCGGAGCCTCTGCTCACTGCGAGGGTCGAGAGAGGGAGAGACCGGAGCGTTTGCTCACTGCGAGGGTCGAGAGAGAGACCGGAACGTCTACTCACTGCGAGGGTCGAGAGAGGGAGAGACCGGAGCCTCTGCTCACTGCGAGGGTCGAGAGAGAGAGAGACCGGAGCCTCTACTCACTGCGAGGGTCGAGAGAGAGAGACCGGAGCCTCTGCTTACTGCGAGGGTCGAGAGAGAGAGAGACCGGAACGTCTGCTCACTGCGAGGGTCGAGAGAGAGAGACCGGAACGTCTACTCACTGCGAGGGTCGAGAGAGAGAGAGAGACCGGAGCCTCTGCTCACTGCGAGGGTCGAGAGAGAGAGACCGGAGCCTCTGCTCACTGCGAGGGTCGAGAGAGAGAGAGACCGGAACGTCTGCTCACTGCGAGGGTCGAGAGAGAGAGAGCGGAGCCTCTGCTCACTGCGGGGGTCGAGAGAGAGAGACCGGAGCCTCTGCTCACTGCGAGGGTCGAGAGAGAGAGACCGGAGCCTCTGCTCACTGCGGGGGTCGAGAGAGAGAGACCGGAGCCTCTACTCACTGCGAGGGTCGAGAGAGAGAGACCGGAGCCTCTGCTCACTGCGGGGGTCGAGAGAGAGAGACCGGAGCCTCTGCTCACTGCGGGGGTCGAGAGAGAGAGACCGGAGCCTCTGCTCACTGCGGGGGTCGAGAGAGAGAGACCGGAGCCTCTGCTCACTGCGAGGGTCGAGAGAGAGAGACCAGAGCCTCTGCTCACTGCGGGGGTCGAGAGAGAGAGACCAGAGCCTCTGCTCACTGCGGGGGTCAGAGAGAGAGACCGGAGCCTCTGCTCACTGCGAGGGTCGAGAGAGAGACCGGAGCCTCTGCTCACTGCGGGGGTCGAGAGAGAGAGACCGGAGCCTCTACTCACTGCGGGGGTCAGAGAGAGAGACCGGAGCCTCTGCTCACTGCGGGGGTCGAGAGAGAGAGACCGGAGCCTCTACTCACTGCGGGGGTCGAGAGAGAGAGACCGGAGCCTCTACTCGCTGCGGGGGTCAGAGAGAGAGACCGGAGCCTCTGCTCACTGCGGGGGTCGAGAGAGAGAGACCGGAGCCTCTACTCACTGCGGGGGTCGAGAGAAAGAGACCGGAGCCTCTACTCGCTGCGGGGGTCAGAGAGAGAGACCGGAGCCTCTGCTCACTGCGGGGGTCGAGAGAGAGAGACCGGAGCCTCTACTCATTGCGAGGGTCGAGAGAGAGAGAGCGGAGCGTCTGCTCTCTCTGAGGGTCAGAGAGAGGGAGACCAGAGCGTCTGCTCACTGGGTGAGGCGCTGTTGCTACCGGGTTAGCTGCTAGAGGAGGAAGGTAAGCGGAAGCTGGGTTGCTGTGGATTGCTGAAGGTAGGAGAGAAGAAGGGATGGAGGGATGAAGGGATGTATGTGCAAGGGGATTTTTGTGAAGCCTGTGAGCAGGTACAGAGGGCAATACGACCTGGCCCCCACCAGGGGGTGCTGGTGAGTCGGGCTGTGTCCGTGGAGGAGGACGGCGGCCTGTGACGTCACCACCCGTGGTGCGCGCGCCGCACGGTGGTTGGCTCTGGAGCAGGAAGAGCTGTGTGTGTCGTTGCTCTTGCCGTTGTGCTGCTGTAGGCTTTGTAGAGATTGAACAGTCTAGCCTTGTTGTCGTTTCGGCGAAAGTGGATGCCGTTTTCTCTCAGGAAACGTTGGAGTTGAGTGACTGTCCACCTCCGTAGTTCGGGCTCCGTTTCGGAGCGCGGCTCCGTCCGAGAGGCGTGTCGCGTGCGCCGCCGCGAGTGGCTGGGGGCTGCTAATGAGGCAGGCTGCCGGTGGTGGGGAGATTGGAGCTGGCTGTGCCTGTTGTGGCCCCGGTTGTTTGCCCTCGCTGGCGGAGTAGACGAAGCCTGGGACCTGTCTGGAGTTGGAGGTGTCTCGTTGGGGGAGCTTGAGTGGGAGCTGTGGCGGCTGGTGTGTGGAACACTGATTGCCGAGCGCACGCGGCTCCGTTCGGATGCTTGGCTTAGATCCAACTGCTGAAACGTGGATGGCGGGTAGCCGATGTCGAAGAGATCTTCGTCTGACTCTGGTGAGTTGATCAGCAGTTCGGGATCCATGGTAAGTTGAATGTTCTGGTGGTAGAGTGTAGCTTGTTTGAACCGTGACGACGCGCGGCGTGAGTCACGGTCTGGCTGTCAGTCGTTGAAAGGATGGAGACGAGCAGTGGCCGGAAGTGTTGCCGGATATAAATAGGGGTGGCCGTGGTTCGAGGCGGAGTTTTAGGCGTGGCCATGCTCCTGAACCTATGTTAACAATTTAACCTCATTTATGGATACAGCTCTCAACGCTCAGATGAAAGGGAGCTGTATACTTTTCAATAATCAAAACATCTTTAGAATATGATCACAGCCAATAACAAATCATTGAGACTTGTTTATTCTTATCTTATGTTACCTAGTTAGCATTGTTTCTTTTTATTTATGCATATTTTACTAATCACTCTCCTTTTAAACCATTTTTTTTTTTTTTTGTACAGTCCTATAGCACACATTGGAATGATTTCTTACTTTATTTTTTACAACTAGGCTATATTAAATAGATAAAGGTGTGCTCTCTAGCTCTCTCACTGTCTCGCTCGCTCACAGAGGCTGTGTGCTCCTCCGTGGCGATGATGACGGCTTGCGTTAAAATATAATAAACATAGGCCTATTTGTAAAGTGCGGGGACACGGACGGGATTTCGAAAAGTGTCAGGGTTAAACGTTATGAAGTGGTGAGGTGCCGCTCCACATTGCTTTTCTTCCCGATTGCAACGCTGTTGTGTGTGTGTGTGTGTGTGTGTGTGTGTGTGTGTGTGTGTGTGTGTGTGTGTGTGTGTGTGTGTGTGTGTGTGTGTGTGTGTGTGTGTGTGTGTGTGTGTGTGTGTGTGTGTGTGTGTGTGTGTGTGTGTGTGTGTGTGTGTGTGTGTGTGTGTGTGTGTGTGTGTGTGTGTGTGTGTGTGTGAGCATTTCACACGTGTGTGTATGAAAGATTTTTACATATGTCTGTAAATGATTTTGATTTCAGTTGTGTGCGTGTGAGCAGGCTCGGATTGGTCATCGGGAGATTCGGGACTTTTCTTGGTGGGCTCCTGCCTTCGGTGGGCTGCTGGCTCTGGCATAGGTGGACCGTGGACTTTCACAGCGCCGCCGGTGCCGCATCCGCCGCCGCAAACACCGGTGGCGCTGTGAAAGTCCACCGCCGTTGCGAGTCTCCGGCTGTAACAGTCCACTACCGCCCGCGAGGACCTAGGTTCGATTCCGGCCTGAGGTCCAAAAAATGTATTAAAAAAAAAATAATAATAATCTCCCGTTCATCGCGTCCATTCGCGACCCACCTATCACATCTCTGCGCCCCACACTTTGAGAAACGCTGGGCTAAACTATCGACTTCTGATTGTCTGACTGCTCATGTTGCATGCCGCGTTGGACTTTGCTGAATCAATGTCACCCTCTCTAACCCTCTTTAGTGGTTATAATGTTATCATAGCTGATAGCAGAGCAGCAAAAAAGCTAGATTTATCCAGATTTATCCTTTAAACATTGCTGTTGTGGTGCAATGGCCAACGTATTGTAAACAGCAGCTCGATGTCTTTGTTTTTGCCGATGCCACAATCCAATAAATCAGCTCGGAAACCACATGATGGCAAGAGATAATGAAAAACAGTAAACAACGCGCCTCCTCCCCTCCACGCCTGAAGCTTCAATTTCTCATGTTTTTCTCTCTCAGGCTTTATATGTGTGGTTGCTGAGTGAAAGCCGCCACAGTGGTAGAAGGGCCCAGAATAGCCGAGGGTGGGGAAGGCCAGCGGCCTTGCATGTGGGCTGCTGAGCTGTGTGCTCTGTAGTGTGTCTCAACCATCCGCTGGCCTATGGAATGAAGGCTGCTTCCTCATGCATGCCAGTGGTCAGAGCCCGGCCTACACACCCTCAACTATTTCTGTCCCGTTCCCTTACACTTCTTTCATTTCTTTCCCTCCTCTCTCGTTTTCCCATACAGCTGCCTTTCAGTGTTCAACATTATTTGGAAATGCATATGGTCAACACAGAACATTGAGTTGGAGATGGAACATATCTGCCATAATTTCTACTGTATCAGTCTGCACCATTAATGTATATCTTATGCTACTTCTCGAGTAAGCATTGCCCTTGTTCCCTTAAGAAAAATCCAATGGAATATTCACATTGGATTTGCATTAAAGGTTAGAAGGTATAATGCATAATTTACATTGGAAATACTAATGTATTTCTAGTATGTATTCCACATTATGTCTGTTTTGAACCACCTATCTTATTTTATAATACATGTAACAGGAACATATGTATCTGTTTCTTCCCTTGTCGTAAACTGTTCTGTTGGAAGGACAAATATAAAATGACACATGCAGTGAGTTAAATGCGTGATGCTATTTCTAGATTTAGAAGAAATGTAAGCAGTGTGTGTGAAAACGGAGAAACACACCCAGTGGGGTTGTTAATCGCAGCACCAGTCTTCAGAGTGAAATGCAACGATAACAGGGACATTCCTGGGGCGTTACTGTTACTGATCGCACAATTATGTCGAGCTGAATGACTAACGAATTATTAGCTACCAGTGTAATCTGAGAGAAATGTGACTCATTCCTTTTGTTTGGTTTCTGAATGTCGGGAAACTGCACCGCTGGGAAATATAAATTCGAAACAATGTAATGACGGACTGTCAGGGAATTCTTCAGCCAGGCAGAGTAGTATTGTTTACTGAGGTTAACTTTTTCTCCTCCTTTCTTTTCTGACTTAAATGTGTAGTACTCAGCAGCACAAAGGACCAACAGAGTGAAATATGGCCTGTTTGTCCAGATGAATTCCAGGCACCTGGTGAAGCACAAACACACACACGCTCACTGTACAAGAATGCGTCCACTGAACACAAGCGCTGTTATATCTCCCACTCGAATACTCTCGCTCCCTCTTTCTTTCCCTGACTCACACTTACTGTACTTTAGTGGCCTGGAAGCATGCCAGCCAAGCCCACTGTATTTCTCTACTGTGCATATTACACGTGGAGGCCCACTCTTTGTGGTTTACGGTACTGTGCTAAATTGCCCTCACTGTCAAACCCAACACATTTATATTCCCTTTTTTAAGGTTTTTTGCCCACATACATGTACAGCAAGTAAGACGTTAGGAATAGTTGAACATTGTGCATGAGTTAAAAGCAAAAAACAAACAAAGGTCAAATTAAAAGCAGAAAATGATTCCCAAAACCTCCCACTTGCTTTTCCAAGCAGTATTATCAAACTGTCAAAAAACAAGATCCCTTTCCATTTTCTTACTAGCTAGAAACAAATATAATGTGCAATGGAGTTAATAAGAAACTTGATGGTCATCATTTTTTTAGGAACTAAAAGATCAATCTACTTCTTCATATATACGTCATACCACAGCTACGCTGACGACACCCAATTAATTCTGTCCTTTCCCCGCTCAGAGACCCAGGTCGTCGCACACATCTCTGCTTGTCTAGCGAGTCTATCTCTCAGTGGATGTCTGCTCACCACCTCAAGCTCAACCTTGACAAGACTGAACTGCTTTTCCTTCCGGCAAAAGATTGTCCCACTCTTGACCTAACTATCAACATCGGCACCTCTGTTGTTTCCCCGACTCAGACTGCAAGGAATCTGGGTGTGACCCTAGATAACAAACTGTCCTTCACTGCAAACATCGCTGCTACAACCCGTTGCTGCAGATACACGCTTTACAACATCAGGAGGATGCGTCGTAACTTCTGGTCCAGGCTCTCGTCAGCTCACGCCTAGACTACTGCAACTCCCTCCTGGCTGGTCTCCCTGCATGTGCCATCCGACCTCTGCAGCTCATCCAGAATGCAGCGGCTCGCCTGGTCTTCAACCTTCCTAAATGTTCCCACACCACGCTCCTCCTCCGCTCCCTTCACTGGCTTCCGGTAACTGCTAGAATCCACTTCAAGACAATGGTACTTGCGTACCATGCTGCGAATGGATCTGGCCCTTCCTACATCCAGGACATGGTTAAACCGTACACCCCAGCGCGTGCACTCCGCTCTGCATCAACCAAACGGCTCGCTGCACCCTCGCTGCGAGGGGGACCCAAGTTCCCATCAGCAAAAACACGTGGGTTTGCTATCCTGGCTCCAAAATGGTGGAATGAGCTCCCCATTGACATCAGGACAGCAGATAGCTTGCACATCTTCCGGCGCAGACTGAAAACTCATCTCTTTCGACTCCACTTCGAGCGATATAATTACTAACAAAGCACTTATATACTAATAAAGGGCTGGCTTACCTAAAGCCAGTGGAGTAGCACTTGAAATGTTTTTGCTCTATGAAGCCTGATGTACTTATATGATTCTGTTTTCTTCAAGTTTGTATTTTGTTGGTCGAACGCACTTATTGTAAGTCGCTTTGGATAAAAGCGTCAGCTAAATGCAATGTAATGTAATATTACATTAGCAGCATTGCAACGCTAGCACTGCTGTCCAAAGAAGGAAATTGCAAGTATATTGGTGCTATGATAAAGATAGCTTTATAGTATTTATAACTAGGCATGTTTCACTGAGCTAGCTTAGCCTAGCTTTTGCCTGCTTGTCAACAGAGCTCTTTTGACGGGTACATATTCCACAATTGTTGTTCTGATGGCTGAATGTAGCTTCTGTAGCTGTTGTGTTAGGTTAAAAAGCAATTTTGTTGGGTTTCCTGCTCTCTCTGGTAAGCAGTGTATATGTCAAAAGCGTTTATTGTGTAATGGAGATTGTTGCCCAGTTGCAGACAAAAATTGTATAGTTAAATAATTGAGTGGTGCAAGGATGACATATTTTTGTAGTCCGACCTGGAAGTTAGCAGCAAGAGCTCCCTCTACAAATTGTATAATGCAGAAATATAAACGCTATGTTTATGATACTTTGATACTCAACAACCACTGTTTTTAATTCACATACTGTAACTTATTCAGATATTCACCAGAGGGTATAAATAAGGATACATTCCACTTATCAACACCACTTTTTTCATTGTTTAAGGCGGACTTGTGTTTGTGTGATGACATTTAGTTGTCTGTGTCATATAGTTGCCTATTAGCATCAGCTGTTTATAACACAGGAGTTTAGGAAATTCACCAGTGGGGTTATTTACTAACGTATTTTATGTCGAAAAACTAATCAGGAAAATCTCTTTAGACTTTGTAAATCACAGACCTTATTCCGGGAAATCTAACCAAGAACTCCAAAAAAACATTGACTTTGAGATTAAGGTGCTTAACTGCTAAATCATTTCCAGGTTTAACCCGTATTAATGCACCACTCTGACTTGTAAGGATCTTCTTTCGTGTAACGTTAGAGGTCCAACTCGGTGTCGTGTTGCCATGATGCCCGCATCTCTGGTCCTAGGTCGAAGAGGCTGGCTTCCGAGGGTGGTCTATATGAGGGGCAGATGGTGATTATATGGACCACGGTCTGCTCAGGGTCACCACACTCGCATGCCGCACTGTCCGCCAAGCCCCACGTCTGTAAGGATCTGATCTAAATGCTGAAGGTCTCAGTATTCTGCCTCTATTGCATTGTGCAATCTACGTCATAATCATAGGTAAAGCAAAGCAAATCAGTTACTTTCATAACTGCCCATTGCATATCAACAAGTTTCGATGCAACTAAAACTAAAAAGCTTGAACTGTACAATTTACATATACATCTAACACATTTCAGCTCAGAGGTGTAAAGAAATCCCTTTGCAATCCACCCCCCACAATGCACCACAGTCTTGTCATCACATCTCAGCTCAGACACTTCTGTCTGTATCATCGTCTGAAGGCTCTGATTGACGGCCAGCCTTGGCTCCGGAAAGGACGAGATAAGCAGGCCCAGATGGGGCCGGTCTGATGTGTCTGCCCGCATGATTTAGACCTGAGCCCGGGACAGTGCAGGGGGACCAGAGCAGAGCTTCTGACCCCGCCCCCACCTCCCCCCCATGTCAAATACCAACACATCCTCACTCCCAGGTCGGCCTATGTTGACGTTATGTAAATTCCCCTGTGTCGGCTTTTTCCAACGCAAGGGGGGGGGCCTTAGCGTCCATTTTCAACGCAAGGGGGGGGCCCTTAGCGTCCATTTTCAGCTTTCCGGGATGTCCATATGCTTCTATGGACGCTCATGGAAGCACGGCATTCGTTTGTGTCGGCTGCCCTTAAAGGCAATGTGAGCGTCCATTCTCATTGGATAACGGAGAATTGTACACCCGGAAGTAAGTATTCCCCTTACTGTCGATTTATTTTACAGTGATATCTGCACTACTCATCGACTAAAAAACACCAGATTATCCTTGTTAATTACACAACATTGATTGGTTTAAATTGTGTGCAATGCTTTTGTATTTTTCCCCTTTGATTCGGAGAAACAAATATTTTTTCGGAGTAAAGGATGGCAGAAGACACTACACTACCCAGAATCCCCAGCTATCGTTTGGACTACACCATGTGCTCTGTTTGACAAACCCCGTGATATCCCAGGGTTACCGAGCCTCGAACAGCACTTGAAATGGGATGTAACCACGGCAGACTGTCCAAAACTGGATTTGAACGGGTCCACTGCGTCCCCCCCCTCCCCCACCCCGTCCCCAGAACTACACATGCTGGCTATTCTGTTTCGCAACATGTTCTCTATCTATGGCACGTCTCTACTGGGAGTTGTAGTTTTAAAAGACGTTTTCGTATTTCCCATAATAAGAAGTTGCCAGTATTAAACTGTGTACATCCCTGGAGGTTTAGGGGATAGGAAACACTCACATTTAAAACATATAATTAATAAATGGGTGAAAATCGCTTGTGCCCATAATGGGCAGTATTAATATATATACCCACACGCCAGCTAAGGTCAGAAGAGCTTTATTTAACAGCTGGTCTTATGTTTGTGACCCCTGTTGTTAATTGATAACATTACATTACATTACATTAATTGATAAGCCTGAAACATGCACTTGTCAAGGTTCAGAGGCACATTTTGCAAATATGGCAGTAGCCATCGATCAGCTTAAGATAAGATGTACTTTATTGATCCCAAGTTGGATCATTTGCGTTACATCAGCATGTGTAACAGTTAAATATGTGGGGTTTATTTGTAAATCATTTAGTATAATCACACAAATTCTGTGTTTTATATTCAACAATTCTGTGTTCTTTATTTATTGATTGTTCAATACCTGACAAGGCCGGAGATGAAATATCTACATACATCTTATAAGAGTATAATACTTTATGTATAATATCAGTTAAAATAAGTGCTTCAACATAGTTAACATTGCTGGAGGTATGCACACATATTGATAGATGTCTTGTAATGCACTGTTGAGGAATTAGAAAATCTTGAAATCTTGAAAGGGATGTGCAAAATAGTCATTATATACAGTCTTTAATTAACTATTAGTAGAGAATAACGAGTAATGAATATACTCTATAGGGATCCTATTAATATCTAATAATAAAAATAATGAAATTCAATAACATGCTTTAACCACGAGGTGTCCCTTTATATCAGCTGTGCACCTTTATGGTGTAAATACAGCCTATCTACCAATTGGATTTGTCTAGAAGTCTTCTCATCAGGGCTCTATAAATACAGAACTACGGCAGATATGTAATATTTAATGCAGCCGAACCGTGTATTACAATGCCGGTATGTGATGACTTTCAAAGAGAAAAGCAAGCACACTCGGAATAAAGTATTATTTTAATTTTTTTAAATGTTTTCGGTCTGTTTCCAGTATTTGTTAATGACGATGTGCTCTGAGATGTGAGACTGGAATTGCACAGGGGAAAATAACGTAGGCTATCTTTAGATGCGGATTTTGTTAAATTAATATGCTTGCGCTGTGGACCAACACTATACAATGACGGGGAAGGGGGTAGCAATAAAGATAACACAATTAAACAGTTACACAACATAACAGAAATAATATCGATAGCAACGTCCCTAGCAACCACCTTCGTAACAATGAAAACGTTATGGACGCAATTTCCTGAAGTAATCTTCGTAATAACTAGCAATCTAAAGATCATGTACATCCACTGCACACATAATCTGAAATAACAACTCATATTTATTGCATCAAATGACATCAAAACGCATTTTAATGGCCAAACTAACATTAAAATATGCATTTTCCACCGAGAATAAAACGAAGTTCGGCCATGTTTTTTTTTTCTGCAGGGAGAAATTTGAAGATAACGTGATGTCAAACAGAGCACATGGTGTAGTCCAAATGATAGCTGGGGATTCTGGGTAGTGTAGTGTCTTCTGCCACTCTGTCACTGTAAAATAAATCGACAGTAAGGGGAATACTTACTTCCGGGTGTACAATTCTCCGTTATCCAATGAGAATGGACGCTCACATTGCCTTTAAGAGCAGCCGACACAAACGAATGCCGTGCTTCCATGAGCGTCCATAGAAGCATATGGACATCCCGGAAAGCTGACAATGGACGCTAAGGCCCCCCCCCCCCTTGCGTTGGAAAAAGCCAACACAGGGGACTTGACATAACGTCAACATAGGCCGACCTGGGAGAGAGGATGTGTTGCAAATACATACCATATGGGAGAGGTGTATCAGCATTTGATCTGCCCTGTTGGGGAATCAGAACATCCAGACGCTGAGTTGTGTTTGCCTGTCCTCAGCCTCTGTGTGACCCAGTGTGAGGTTGGGATTTTTACTGTGATGGACAAAATATATGGCGACTCATTATGCGGCAGAGGAAACCCAATGTGTTGATCTTGGACTTCAGTCTTATCATTTTACAGTTCTCTCTATTTATGACCCTGCTGACTGGTCACAGTAAGGAGGTTGCGTTACATTGTGCTGCAGAAAAATAGAGCAGGTTGAAAAATGGAGCAGCACAGAAGATGAATGATGGGCCAGTATAGTAGCAGATGTTATCATGTAAGAATAAGCGTTTCTGACCCGGATGAATGGAAGGTTAGTCGTCTAATAATAACCATTCATTATTATGCAATCAATTACAATCAATTACAATGGATAACAAGTCAGTGAAATATTGATCGGGAGATAGAAGATTTGATCCATTACAGCTCCCATTGAAACATATTGGAGGTTATTAGTACAAAACAAAAGCTTTAAATAAAAACATAATAAAATAAGAGTGCATTTCACAAACTGCATCTCTCAAACTTTACTCCAGACTTATTAATGCATTCAGTAAATTACAGAGATATATCACATTTCAGATAAGTCGTTGCATAAAATAAATGCAAAAATGTAGCATGCTAAAATAGTCACAATTACAATGCAAAAACGCTGATGATGATTAGCAGGTATTTGCAGTAGTGTAAAGTAACTAAGTGCATTTACTGTGTGCAGTGATGATGAATTATTGTAGGCCGATCAGGAAGTAAGCGTAATCTCCATATATCAACACCACTTTGTGATTTTTGAAGCTTATATTGAATATGTTTACTTCTGTAACATAGTGACATCACTGTGTAACCCTTGCACTTCTATTGGCTCGCGCTCCAACACATTGTACATGATAGGCTAAGGGGTGGGGCATCTCTCCGCAGTTGACCAATCAAGACCGAGCCGGCCAGCTAACCAATCAGAGCACACTGGGCTCTAGTTTCAGACAGAGGGTGAAAAGAGGTGCTGCAGCACAGGCAGTATGAGGAAAATAAAGAGCTTTTAGAACATTAAAGCATGGAGACATGTCACTGTAGAGACACTACATACTAATATGTCGTCTTTTAGGTATTCTTTGGGATCAGAATCTCACAGAACTCTCAATAACTGAACCTTTTATCCAAAATATTGAACTCGTAATGATGAGATAATAACACCAGTTAAAGGTAATTTGTGGGTTAAGTAATCAGCGTCCTCTCTCTGATCTTCTCCACACGCGCTTTGTGTCCGAGCTATCAAATGCCCTTCCTTCCACATGATCAGCTCTTTTATTGCCACTCAGCGCCTCTGCCTTTTGCACATGCTCAGTTTCACCGCGCACGATCTGTGTCTCAGTGCTTCTGTACACGCTGGCTTGTTCTGAATACAATAAAGCCTGAGGTATTCGTCTAGCCCCCGCTCTGACACATAGAGTTTCTGAGGCCCTCATTACAGGCCCACGACACAATCCTTTCTGTGATAATTTCTATGTTTGAGCGGAGAAATGTACCGTGTGTGCCGTGTATTGATGTTGCATAAAGGGAAGGGTCATTTAGTGAAGCTGAGCAGAGGCTCAGAGGAATGTCATGGGCAGTGGACGTCACTTAGGTAGTAGCTGAGGGGGTGTCAAGTTAAATACCTGCAGAGTTCTCCCCTTCAGTGGACAGGTTTGGACAGGCCGCACTGTGTAACCACTGGCAGCTTGTAAACCACAGGGTCAGCTTACTAATGGCATATTAGAGTACTTGAGAAATTGCTTCAGGCAGCTTTTTTCCATTATACCTTCTAACCTTTAAGGTGATGTCAAATACTTGTTCTTTGTTTGTGTCTGTATATTTCTCCTGAATTCTCCAAAAGTTATGGTTTAATAATGACTCATTTAAACATAGGATTTCAGAAAGAACAAAGGATAATTTTAATGTAAATAATCAACTGGGAACATTTCATGGTCATTTCTATTATAGTTATGCCCTATTCACATGAAGTGTTTCGCAAAGTGTATAGAATTCTACAAAACATATCCTTAATAGCCTATTAACCTTTTTTTTCCTTCATAAACTCTTTGCCGGAAATCTCACCGTCACTAGCACTTAGACATTCCACAAGTCTAATCAGCATTCTAAAAAGGAGAAAGAATAGAGGATGTGTAAATAAACCAAAACAATCAAACCGTTTTAGTATATACTTTTATGTTCTAAAAAACCACGATTATTGATGCACTATTTTATTCTAAAAATATTCTACTGTTTCTTCTTGCACAATTTCTATTTTATTTTTGTATTTGTTTTATTGTTTCATGTCCTATATAACTGTGTTGCAATGTTGGAGGAGCTTGGGACTCAATGAATTGCCATTTCTACACTGGAGCTACTGTGCATATGACAATAAAGCCTTTGAATCTTGAATGAATTCTGAATCTTGAAGCTAATGCGTATTAACGGCATAAGGGAAATACAGATTTAGTGTGAAACTGTTTAACGCAACTGGTGTAGTTTGCTCAAGGTGAATATCTCGTGAAGATTACTGGTGGAAAAGACAACAACCCCCATGATCCAATGTTATCCACGAGTCTATCTGACTTAGAAGTTTCCCAAAAATCAAAATGTCCAATAAGGAATCGATACACTGAACACAAATATTAATGCAACACTTTTGTTTTTGCTCCCATTTTTCATGAGATGAACTCAAAGATCTAAAACATTTTCTATATAAACAAAATAACCATTTATCTCAAATATTGTTCACAAATCTGAAAGAATCTGTGATAGTGAGCACTTCTCCTTTGCCGAGATAATCCATCCCACCTCACAGGTGTGGCATATCAAGATGCTGATTAGAAAGCATGATTATTGCACAGGTGTGCCTTAGGCTGGCCACAATAAAAGGCCACTCTAAAATGTTCAGTTTTATCACACAGCACAATGCCACAGATGTCGCAAGTTTTGAGGGAGCGTGCAATTGGCATGTTGACAGCAGGAATGTCCACCAGAGCTGTTGCCCGTGAATTGAATGTTCATTTCTTTACCATAAGCCGTCTCCAAAGGCGTTTCAGAGAGTTCAGTTGTTTGAGTTCATCTCATGAAAAATGGGAGCAAAAAGTGCAAAAAGTGTTACATTTATATTTTTGTTCAGTGTAGGTTGTTGGCACTTAAGATGTCATTTTGTTACAGAACACTTCCAGTGGCATTGGTCAACTGACAGAAGGCTTTAGCAAAACAAAAAAAGGGTAAAGAAACGCCAAAGACAGATTAATGGGATCCATTTAGGAGTTCCTGCTGAGTTACTTTCACCCGTTTAAGATAATTACATTCTCAAATTAAATCAGTTTGGATCAGAAGCGCAGCAGATGGTGTCTGGGTATCTTCGTAAGTCTTTGCTCAAATCTTCTCGTGCCTGCCCTTCATTCCGTGCACATGCGCTGTTTTGAAACCAATCATATTGTCAGGGTTGAGTGAGGCAAGCAGGACCCAAATGCAGATGAACAGAAAAAAGACCTTTATTTCAAGGCTACTGGAACAAACTTCGACAAAACAGTACTCTCACCCCGTGAACAACGTCCAAATACGACAAGGAACTCACAAAGACTAACAGAAAACACATAACCTAAATACACCCAGGACTAATCAAACAAACAAGAGACAGGTGAGGAGGGAGGAGAAAACACAGGGGCACCAGGTGAACACAATCAGACAACTAGACACACCAGGGAAACTAACGACAGGAGGAAAAACACAGGGAAAAGGCCCAGACAATATACCAAGAGGAAAACATGACAGGGAGAACAGCAAAACACCCAAAACAAGACATACAAAACGTGACATAACACAATAATCGTAACACATATGCTCTACTTTGAGATGCGTGCCATACATAAAGCTTCCACTAAAATGAGCAATAATGGCCAACAATCCACAGGAATGTGTTTCTTGTTTCAAATTACACAATTAAGTAATTTTATAAGAAGCATGAATACAATCAGCTTAAAAGTGGGGTAGGTAGGTTTGAGAAACCGGCTCGAGATACACTTTTTGTTATATTCCATGGAATGCTCTTAACATCCCGATAGCAATGAATATCTTAAGTGCTTTGACAAAAAAGATGGCCTACCTGCCTGTCAGCTTTCCATCGGGGCACACACTTATCTCGTGGCCTCATTGGTCATGTGCGCGTTCGTGTGTTGGAGGAGGGGCTCTATAAGGAAGTGGCAGATTTTCTCCGGTTGTGTATTTTCAAATTCTAGCGATCTCGAGCCGGTTTCTCAAACTTACCTACCCCACCTTTAATCAAAGTGTTTTAATTTGGCAGCTGGAACCCTCCAACGCTCTTACCAGATGTTACAAAGAAGGAAACCACCAGTGGCGGCCGGCCCATAAGGGCGCTAGGGGCGCTAGGGGCGCCGCCCCACTTCTTCCCACATACAAAAAAAAATATTAAAAAAAATATTAATTACAAAAAAATATATAAAAAAAAATTATATATTTTATATTTTTATTTTTAATGAACAAGGTAAATATCATACAATTGGTATCAGTAAAATGTATAATCTACAATAAAATATCGTTTAAAATTGTGTTACGATGTCTAAAGTTACTGATAAGTCACATGTTTCCTGCCTGGCCTTGCCCGTGGCATTAGTTTATCATTACCGGGCGCCGTGCAAGGAGCCCCCGAGCCAAACAGCAGCAACCAGTACGTTACAAAAGTCTCAATAGTAAACTGTGCCGCCGAAACATAATTTCAGCCAATCAGCGCCGTCAAATATTTTGGTCACGAGGGCGCTCACGTTGGCGCCCACGTTGGCGCCCACGTTGCTTACGTGCGTTGACGTGAGTTGTTTTTTAGACTCGTGAGTGACCAAGGTGACGCAGTAGTTGGATGAGAATGGCTTCGTGTGCAGGTGGAGTCGCCGGACCTCGGTCCGCACCCAATTCCGTGCAAGAGCTACTCTCCAATCCTTTCGAAAGGAGAAGTTTGGGAGATAAACTGTTGCTTAAAGACCTTGGACCGGACCAACCAGATTTGTATATATCGCAGGAAGCTCGTGAAAAAGACAAAACGTATCAACGAGGCTTGTCACGTAGCTGGTACACCAGAAAGGCATGGCTAGCTGGATGCAAACAGGTAAATGCTGTATTTTGTGTCACGATTCTCATGTCATGTCACATTTCTATGTCTAGGTTTGGGTGTTTTTGCTGTTCCCTCTGTCATGTTTTCCTCCTGGGTTATTGTCTGGTCCTTTTCCCTGTGTTTTTCCTCCTGTCGTTAGTTTCCCTGGTGTGTCTGATTACCCGATTGTGTTCACCTGTGGCCCCTGTGTTTTCTCCTCCCTCCTCACCTGTGTCTTGTTTGTGTGATTAGTCTTGTGTGTATCTAAGTTCTGGTTTTTCTGTCTGTCTTTGTCGGTTCGTCTTGTGTATTGGCTTGTCCTCGGTGAGTGTTCTGTTCTGTCATTGTCATTTTAGCCTTGAAATAAAGGAATTTGACGTTAATCTGCATTTGGTTCCTACCTGCTTCACACATCGTAACATTACGAACCGACCCTTATGGACCCAGCAGACTCAGCCCATTTGATGCTACAGGCGGAATGCCAGTCTGCATGTTCTGACCCTTTCTTGGGGTATGGTCTGGCGTTTGGAGGTCCACGAAGCCTCCAAAAGACTCCTAAGAGACGCATGGCCAGGGTTCCAGTCCCAGTTTCGACTCCAAAACCGGCCTACAAGGCCATGGATCCATGCACCAGTACCGGTCCACGCAGCCATGCTTCCATTCTCCATTACCTGGCTTACACAGCCAGGGTCCAGGCTTCCGCTCCGCGCCCAGCAGCAATGGTTCCGACTCCAGAACCGGTCCCCACAGCCATGGTTCCGGCTCCAGAACCGGCCCATGCAGCCATGGTCCCTGCTACAGAACCGGCCCACACAGCCATGGTCCCAGCCCCAGTCATGGCCCCAGCAGCCATGGCTCCGGCCCCAGCAGCCATGGTTCTGGCTTCAGTACCGGCCCCAGTAGCCATGGTCCCAACTCCAGTTTCGGCTCCAGGACTGGCTCTCCGGCCGACGCCAGCTCCCTGTGTCCTGTCGGCATACCAGCCGACTCCAGCACCTTGTCTCCTGTTGGCTCTCCAGCCGACGCCAGCTCCCCGAGTCCTGTCGGCGTACCGGCCAACGCCAGCTCCCCGAGGCCTGTCGGCGTACCGGCCGACTCCAGCACCTCGTCTCCTGCTGGCTCCCCAGCCGACGCCAGCTCCCCGAGTCTTGTCGGCGTACCGGCCGACACAAGTTCCTTCTCAAGACCCATGTCAAGTCCCCTCTCGACTTCCCCCTCAAGTCTCCTCTCCAGTTCCCTCTCGAGTCTCTTCTCGAGTCCCCTCTCAAATCCCCTCACGAGTCCCCTCTCGAGTCCCCTCTCAATACACTTCTCAAGTCCCCTCTCAAGACACTTCTCAGGTCTCATCTCGAGTCTCTTCTCAAGTCCCCTTACAGGTCCTCTCTCGAGTTCCCTCTCGAGTTCCCTCTCAAGTCTCCTCTCGAGTTCCCTCTCAGGTCCCCTCTCGAGTCTCCTCTCGAGTTCCCTCTCAAGCCCTCTCTCGAGTCCCCTCTCGAGTTCCCTCTCAAGTCTCCTCTCGAGTTCCCTCTCAGGTCCCCTCTCGAGTCTCTTTTCGAGTCCCTTCTCAAGTCTCCTCTCGAGTCCCCTCTCGAGTCCCCTCTCGAGTCACTGCTCGAGTTCCCTCTCAAGTCTCCTCTTGAGATCCCGCTCAAGTCACCTCTCGAGATCCCGCTCAAGTCACCTCTCGAGATCCCTCTCAAGTCACCTCTCAAGTCAACTGTCAAATTTCCTCTCGAGTTCCCTCTCGAGCCCTCTCTCGAGTGCCAGCCCTATATCCTGTGCCGTTGGAGGTCCCGCCGACTACTCTTCTGCCGGGGGTCCTGCCAACCCTATGTCCTGTGCCGTTGGAGGTCCCGCCGACTGCTCTCCTGCCGGGGGTCCTGCTGGCCCTGTGTCCTGTCCCGTTGGGGGTCCCGCCGACTACTCTTCTACCGGGGGTCCTGCCAACCCTATGTCCTGTGCCGTTGGAGGTCCCGCCGACTACTCTTCCGCTCGGGGGCCTGCCAACTCCATGTCCTGTGCCGTTGGAGGTTGCGCCGACTGCTCTCCTGCCGGGGGTCCTGCCGGCCCTGTGTCCTCTTCCGTGGGGAATCTTGCCGACACCGGCTCCTGCCCGGTCTCCGGAGCTGTCCGGTCTTCGCCCTCGAGCCCCGTCCCCTGAGTTCGCCCGCTGTGGTCTTCGCCCCTCCTCGAACTCTGCCTTGCCCCCGAGCCGTCCGCCCGAGAACCCCTTTTTGAACTCTGCCTTGCCCCCGGGCCGTCCGCCCGAGAACCCCTTTTTGAACTCTGCCTTGCCCCCGGGCCGTTCGCCTGAGACCCCCTCTTTGAACTCTGCCTTGCCCTGGGCTGTCAGCCAAGGCCCGTCCTCCGGACCCCCTCCACCCACCCTGCTGGACGTTGTTGGATTTTTGTTTTGGTGTTTAGGGACGTCTAGAATCCGTCCCTTGAGGAGGGGGTTCTGTCACGATTCTCATGTCATGTCACATTTCTATGTCTAGGTTTGGGTGTTTTTGCTGTTCTCTCTGTCATGTTTTCCTCCTGGGTTATTGTCTGGTCCTTTTCCCTGTGTTTTTCCTCCTGTCGTTAGTTTCCCTGGTGTGTCTGATTACCCGATTGTGTTCACCTGTGGGTTTTTCGCCTGCCGTCTGTCTGCAGACTTGTCAAAGCGTTAATTCATGGTTTTTACTAACCGGTATCAGTATGTTGTTAATTCGGCATCATTTTGAAACGTGTATTACAATTAAATCAAGGTAAAATATGTTCATCTTGTTGTAGTTGTAGCCCCCTTGCCAGCGATTCTCTCTCTAGTTTAGCATACTCAGCCCAACTCAGCCTGGTTGTTCCTGGGCCTAGAACCACCATTTTATGGGGCCAGAAAAACTGTGAATTAGGACCCGCTAGCCGGTACTAGGCCAAGTGGAAACGCAACCAAAAACGGGCCCGCACGGCTCGGCACGCTTAAAGCGAGCTCCGTGCTGCACTGGAAACGCGCCATTACATCACCAGAAGTCCTAATTTAAAAAAAAAAAGTTTACTCACTATATCAACAGCCCCACCAAAAATATTTTCCACCAGCCGCCACTGGAAACCACACATTCTTGTATCAAAAGAAGAAAGCAGAGCAGCCAACACACTCATCCTGATAACGTACTCTTCTGGAAAACACCCGTGAAGATCATACATACTCATTATAGGCTTTAATACTGAACTTGAAATCAAAGGCATTAATCTCTTTCAGGGATGAAGGACTCTTCTTCTTCTCTGGTAGCAGCAAACACAATTCAAAGTGTCAGCTACCAACATTTTCATTATCTTTGGAATGTTATTTACTGACCAAACAGATAAGACTTTCATAAACCAAACTGGACACGTGGATTCCGTGGAGAGATACCCAAGTACGCACGGAGAAAAACAGGAAGTAATCATTCGATCAGATTGGAGGTAAGCATGGGTTTCAGTTCAGAGTTCATTCCCCTCCCAAATGTGTCATGCAATATGTGATATATACTCCAGGCTCAAAAATAGAACTGAGGAGTCATTCACCCAGCAGTCACTTTTATCACGTGGAATGAATATTTTTTCTCCTCCTCATGTGACCCGTGGGATTAGCAGAGATCATTAGTCTGAGTTGTTGCTCCATAATTGCATCCAAACACAAATTATCTCCTCCCTTGAAAACTAAACGTATTACCACTGCTGGGTACATTCTCCAAATTCCATCATGGTGGGGCATGTTCTCCAAGCCTGAAATGCATTACCGATAATGAACACACGCTTCCAGGGGCTAAGAATAAATCAATGATCTGCTGAGGAAACAGTAAGTACAGTACAGCGTGTCCCTGGAGTTATCTACTGTCAAGATCTCCACCAGTGAGGCGTCCATGACTGGTCTCTTATCCTTCTCCCAGCCAATTCTGTGAACACAGCTCAGGTTCAGGCCTCCAGCTGGCCTCAGCTTGACTCTTGCTGGTATCCTGCTCTCTTCCCCCCTCATGGTATGGGCGAGGGCATCCTGCCAATGCACACAAACATAACATCTCTTTTGGTGGTGGACGGAGCAGGATGTGAGCTGGTGGAAATGGACGACCACAAGTTGATTACAAGAGGGTGGCCCGTGGCAAAGCTTCTGGAATACCAGTGGGGAAGACCCACTCCTTACAAAGTGATGAGGCTCTGGCTCTCTTTCCAAGGATGTGAGAGCCAGACATCGACACAATAGGATGTGGTCAGATGGTCTAGTTGTAGAAGAGAGAGTGAGTCTCTGCAAGGTCGAGGGAAAATCCCCCTCGGATACTCTGACATTATCGTCAATCTGAGATGCATTCCAGGAGTTGTTTTGGGATGACGTTTTATGTAAGGTTTACATCTTTATAGGAACATGCTTCAATTTGCTGCAATCATATGTGGTTTATGGTTTGAGGCACAGTAATGATAGCATGCAGTGATAGTACTGAGTGCGAGAACTTTTCCATGTTAACACAATTAAAGAGTCGTGCCCCTACTCTAAATGCACCATGACTGTAACTACACTGCATTCTGGTATTGTGATCCCGTCGTTGTCTATGCTTTATTTATGATGATTTGTCCCAGTTTTTGACTGTTTAAAGCATGTTGTAACCACAACATTGGTCTTTTAAAGATGGTATGGCGTATCTATTAGCAAGCAGATACCTAATTTACGTAGAGTGGTGCAGGGATGATGTATTTTTTAGGCCGACACAGATAGCATCTCATCACAAATTGGAAGTATGACTTGGTTTGTTTTAGCCCCCTCGCGATTTAAGCTCTGTTTTGGTCTGCACCAATTCCTGAGTGAAATATCTGGCTCTTTAGCCTCTATACTGAAGATCTATGTCTTCCAGCTACTCGTTAACTTATTCATTGTGCGGTTAGGGGAATGTTCCAGTTGTTTATGAGAGCTGCTTTTACCTGCTGCAGTTTGGCTGTGAGTTGAAAAAGTGATGTTTTGTTTGTCAAACATCACTTTTGATTATTCATAAATAGCTATTAAGAACTTTCACATCGCATACTTTGCGTCAATTTCAATAAGAAAATCTTGATAAGTGCGCTCTTTAATTAGCTAAAAATGTCACAAGAGAAAAGCTCATTGTCCTTTGAAATGTAACAGTTGTAAATATGCAGTGGTGTTTAGTGTTAAATATTTCTTTATAACTCATTTATAGTATAATCACACAAATTATGTGTTTTGTATTTATTAACTCTGTGTTCTTTATTTATTAATAATTTTCAATACCTGACTAGGTCTGAATCAGTTACGGAACCTCCAGAATGAGATTATTTTTGTGTGGACTTCCCCCCTTCATATTGTGTCCCTCACGTTTCCTCTTCCCTTTTTTGTGAATGCTCCACGTGAGAGGAGTCAGTGTGAGGGATAATTCATTTAATAGCTACTGATTCGTTGTATTGTTGTCAGTGAATAAACGGAGATCGTCTCGATGGTATGCTGGTTCGGGTCTGAACCATCATCAACACAACACAACGCAGACACCGCTTAGCGACACCGGTTACAGAAATACAACAAGTGAATTGGAGAATGAAACCCTTTTTATTTTGTCACACATGTACGTGCACACAGTACAGTGAAATGAGCCCTCTGCATTTAACCCATCCTAGCACTAGGAGCATTGGGCAGCCATTGTACAGCACTGGTGGTGAGTTCGGTGCCTTGCTCAAGGGCACCTCGGCAGTGACCAAGAGGTGAACTGGCACCACTCCAGCCATCCACACTGGTCAGATCAGGACGTGAACCGGCCACCCTTCGGTTCAAAGACCAAGTATAGAGACTGAGCCACTACCGCAAAAAACAGCTACATTTCATAGTTCTAATGATATTAAGAACTACTGAACAGAGTAAGTTGAATTGCTGATACATGCAAACATTTAAAATCTTGACCTGTGCTTACTCTTGAACTCCACCTTTCACCTCAAGCTGGGTTTGTTCAGAAAACCATTTTTTTTGGTGCAAAAGTAGGAACAGAAGCCGAGGTGCGTGTGGTCTACTGTAATTCACTATGGTGCATCGCCCACGCACACACACAAAAAAACATTTTGTAGCCACAGAGCCAGACAGTGTTTATACTACCCACAATCCCCTCCTCCCACTCTGCTCTGCTCATCGCCTGCACTCAGAACAGTGGACAGTGCCCTCAGGATCCGTCCCTCCCTGTGAGCTGCCTGTAGGGCTCAGAACATTGTGAACTGTTTACTGTCAGGGGAAATACATGTGCGCACGAGGACCTGCAGTGTAACCCTGAGAGAAAGCTTTGATAAGGACGTAAATGGAGCCATTATAGATGAGGCTGTCAACATGCAGCAGCAGGTTTCCAACCGTTACAATGTATATTGAACTTGTGTGCTGAACATTTTGTTCATGACGATGTTATGAAAATGTTCCAGAAATATCTCTGAAACCCCCCCTTAGAGTCTCGGAGAGGAATGTTGTTACATTCATCTTTATTATTTTTCCTATAAAAATCAGTTACTAACCTTATATAATATATAATAGTAGCATATATTAAAAACACACTATCATTCGTCAAATAGAGTGGTCCAGTGAAGAGGTTTTTTGCAGGCCGAGCATCGCAAGGGGTCTTTCGCAAAAAGGAAATGACATTTTTCCATTGGATTTCAGTAAATCGCATACATGTATCTCTGTGGCAAACATTAACACCACTTTGTGATTTTTGAAGCATAAATACAATTGCCAGAAGTAAAAAGCTAACGTTAGCTAACAAACTACAACTCAGTTGCACGGCTGCACATCACCACCGCTAAGCTAAAGGCGGCTAATGTTCAGCGTGATGACTTTTAGTAGGTTTCATTTAGGGACTTGTTAGCTACCGCGTTTTTATGACAAGTAGACGCCTCGAACATTCACCAGTGGTTTATTTACTGCCATATTCTATGTTCTAGAACACAACTTAAAAGATCTCTTAAGCTTGTGTCAATCACAGTCTTCATTTCAGGCATCTAACAAAAAATGCGTTTAAAAAAACCGCTGAGTTCCAGACGTTGTAACATGCTAAGTCCTTTCTGGGTTTAGGACTCATTCCTGCACCACTCTATAGCTGCATTGAAAAGCCTTCCAGATGTTCTTCCATAGAGCATTGTTGATGAGTCATATTCACAATAATCGATAGACGTCATTGAGTAATTTTACAAATCACATATTCCAGTGACTTATTGAAATCAGTAAACCTCTACTCACATCTCTTTTATAGCTAACTGACTATGACAAAATGTAATTACAAGACATCAGGGCAGAACGTCTGTTCATTTTATGAATGAAAACAGTTAGGGCTCAGACCCTTGAAATCCATTATTTTCAATGAAGGGAGAAAAGGCAGAAGCTTCCCCAAGTCACATTAGTCAACATCATAGCCAACCCCAAGTCTGATTGGCTAAACATAAATGCCTAAACAGAGAAGTAGAATATATCTGGACATTAATTCAAATAGACAGTGCAGGCTAAAACAAACGACTTATTATAAGCCTGATTTAGTATGCTCAAATTACCATACAATTGTGGAGAAGTCAAAATGATCACGAATATAATCGTATCATGCAAAGATGAGAAGCAGCAAGCTTTTTAAAAGACAATGAACTGTATAGTGCTGCTTTGTGTGTATATTATATTCCTCACTCACTTCCCTCAGACAGCAAGTGATAATGATGTAGCTTACTCCATAATGGGTGTGAAAACATGCATAGCAGAAGCCCCACTCTGTGTGTTACACCTCATCAGTTTCAACATGCAACAAAGTGGTAAATGTGTCTCTGAATTCAGTTTCTCTCAGATGACTTACTCTGGTAGACAAGGACAGGCTTGTTTACCTGACCTGGGATCAGTATATGGTGTGTCAGATGGACAGAAGTAACCTCAGTGGAACAGTTTAGACAGGACATCTAAGAAAGCTCTCCTTGTGTAAACGCCAAGGGCACAGGCCAAAGCCGACAGAGGAAAATACATGTAAGCCCTGAACTGGATACAAAAACGACTAATTTCTGCAATAACACAACCCAATAGAAAATTGTGATGGCAAAACAAAAATAAGATGACATGAATGTTCCTGGCAAATAATACTGTGTTCAACAGAAAACACCGTACAGTGGATGTTAATGCTGGCTTTTCAAGTTCGGTGAAGAAAGAAATGGGTGAAACACTTCAAAACACTGTACAAGTAGGTTCAACAAGGAAGAGGACAAAACCACAAGGCAAATAACATAACATTGGCTGGGTGTGAAGTTTTGGAAAGCTAATGTTTTAACTTGTTGCCCAGCAATTGTCAGAAATAGTTATTTAGACTTATAAATGACTAATTATCCATTCATAATTATAATCATGACTTTTGTTTTTAAAGCTAACTACACTGAACAAAAATATAAATGCAACACTTTTGTTTTTGCTCCCATTTTTCATGAGATGAACTCAAAGATCTAAAACATTTTCTATATACACAAAATAACCATTTCTCTCAAATATTGTTCACAAATCTGAAAAAATCTGTGATAGTGAGCACTTCTCCTTTGCCGAGATAATCCATCCCAGCTCACAGGTGTGGCATATCAAGATGCTGATTAGACAGCATGATTATTGCACAGGTGTGCCTTAGGCTGGCCACAATAAAAGGCCACTCTGAAACGTGCAGTTTTGCTTTATTGGGGGGTCTGGGGGGGTCCGAAAACCAGTCAGTATCTGGTGTGACCACCATTTGCCTCATACAGTGCAACACATCTCCTTCGCATAGAGTTGATCAGGTTGTTGATTGTGGCCTGTGGAATGTTGGTCCACTCCTCTTCAATGGCTGTGCCAAGTTGCTGGATATTGGCAGGAACTGGAACACGCTGTCGTATACGCCGATCCAGAGCATCTCCAACATGCTCAACGGGTGACATGTCCGGTGAGTATGCTGGCCATGCAAGAACTGGGATGTTTTCAGCCTCCAGGAATTGTGTACAGATCCTTGCAACATGGGGCCGTGCATTATCATGCTGCAACATGAGGTGATGGTTGTGGATGAATGGCACAACAATGGGCCTCAGGATCTCGTCACGGTATCTCTGTGCATTCACAATGCCATCAATAAAATGCACCTGTGTTCGTCGTCCATAACATACGCCTGCTGTTGTAGCTGAGAGGTTTTTACAACCCACCTCGGCTCCGCGTGTCGTTTTGGCGAGTCCTGCTTAAAATCATAACAGGAAGGAAATCAGAAGACACCAGGATACCAGTTAAACAATTACATTACATTACATTGCATTTAGCTGACGCTTTTATCCAAAGTGACTTACAATAAGTGCGTTCGACCAACAAAATACAAACTTGAAGAAAACAGAATCATATAAGTACATCAGGCTTCATAGAGCAAAAACATTTCAAGTGCTACTCAACTGGCTTTAGATAAGCCAGCCCTTTATTAGTATATAAGTGCTTTGTTAATAGTTATATCGCTCGAAGTGGAGTCGAAAGAGATGAGTTTTCAGTCTGCGCCGAAAGCTTCCTGCTGTCCTGATGTCAATGGGGAGCTCATTCCACCATTTTGGAGCCAGGATAGCAAACCCACATGTTTTTGCTGATGGGAGCTTGGGTCCCCTTCGCAGCGATGGTGCAGCGAGCCGTTTGGTTGATGCAGAGCGGAGTGCACGTGCTGGGGTGTACGGTTTAACCATGTCCTGGATGTAGGAAGGGCCAGATCCATTCGCAGCATGGTACGCAAGTACCATTGTCTTGAAGTGGATTCTAGCAGTTATCGGAAGCCAGTGAAGGCAGCGGAGGAGCTGTTTTAATTATAAAAGGTAATAATCCAATGCAATACAATATGATATAATATAATGTAAAGAGTACTCCTGCCCTGGTTCGCGTGCTGCTTAGATCCTTCGGTCTTGGCAGCCAGGCGACGACGAACCGGAGTCAGGTCGAGACCCCGATGAGGACGACGAGCATGCAGATGAGCTTCCCTGAGACGGTTTCTGACAGTCTGTGCAGAAATTCTTTGGTTATGCAAACCGATTGTTGCAGCAGCTGTCCGAGTGGCTGGTCTCAGACGATCTTGGAGGTGAACATGCTGGTTGTGGAGGTCCTGGGCTGGTGTGGTTACACGTGGTCTGCGGTTGTGAGGCCAGTTGGATGTACTGCCAAATTCTCTGAAATGCCTTTGGAGACGGCTTATGGTAGAGAAATGAACATTCAATTCACGGGCAACAGCTCTGGTGGACATTCCTGCTGTCAGCATGCCAATTGCACGCTTCCTCAAAACTTGCGACATCTGTGGCATTGTGCTGTGTGATAAAACTGAACATTTTAGAGTGGCCTTTTATTGTGGCCAGCCTAAGGCACACCTGTGCTATAATCATGCTGTCTAATCAGCATCTTGATATGCCACACCTGTGAGGTGGGATGGATTATCTCGGCAAAGGAGAAGTGCTCACTATCACAGATTTTTTCAGATTTGTGAACAATATTTGAGAGAAATGGTTATTTTGTGTATATAGAAAATGTTTTAGAAAAATGGGAACAAAACAAAAGTGTTGCATTTATATTTTTGTTCAGTGAACACTCTGGCTTCTTAAAAATAGTAATGCATCAGACCAATTAATGATGATTAGCATGAAACTACCACAGACTGTACAGACCGGAGTAAAAAGTAATCTTTGTAAAAGGTTGTCCACAAGGCTTAACTGATCTATAAAGCAAAGATGTTCTAACTTTTCCTGTTTTGCTCGTTAAGGCATTGACACTAAATATACTGCACAGTGCATGTTACAATTATGTACTTTTTCCCCTTGTCCATTTTGGCCTTGAAGCTGCATTTACACCAAACTGGTGACGTTGTGTTTCTATGGAGAGCGATCCTGTCTGACTAGGCGGTAGCGCCACTCTTAGCGTTGTGCACCGCTCGAGGCTGTGCACAAAGTTCCAATTATTTCATATTTCACCACTCAGACATTTCGACACGCAAATGACAGCTGTATGAAGCAGCGCAAACTAGTAAGGGAGCTAGGCTAACCATAGAAACAAAACTTAACTAGCTGCAGACTCTGCACCCAACCCTGTGTTGAGGAAATAGCAAATCGTGTAACATGTGAATGCAGCTTTACTCTGTCCTTTTTTTGTATTTCTGGACTACTTCCTCAAAAACACGTATTAATCAATGATAGTTTGGTTTAACAGTGAGAGCACAGATGTAAATAATCACATTAATTAAGAATGAATTTAGTTTTAGGGTCCTTGAGGTGAGTATTGCTGGCTTACACTGTTGTAGCTAACTGGGATACTGATAAAGACAGTAGTGTTAGTACTGTTATTAGTGACAGTGCTGTGCTTTCCCTACTATAATGTATTGATATGTGCTATGAAAAAGGGGGATTTCATTTCAGAACAACCTGCAAACGGACTGCAGTTCGAAATGTTTCAGCTGGCGCGCATTGGAAAATGTACAGGTATGTTAAATAAAGTGCATAAAAAGCTAATTAAATAACATATTAATCATTTATATCCATGACTTATAAACCCTTTACACTGATTAAAAAGAAATCAGTGAATAGATTTGTCATCTCTGTAATATTGAGCAATATATATTTTAGGGGAAGTTACATAGTTTCATTATCGAGCTCTGGAGTTTCCGAGGTTTAATGGTCTTCCTAAATGAGAAGACAGTGTTATGTGTTCTACTTACAGATCTTGTGCCGGCCACATGTACGCTGGATGACATCACCCCGAGGCGACTCAGCAGCACCATGCTAAAAGGACTTCTTTCACAACTGCTGTTTAACGGGTGCTAAATAACGCCTGTGTGAGTTAAATAGAGGGTGGCTCAGCAACGTGGGCTGTCCACAAACAAACCCGCATTCATTTCAGCACAAGACTTTGCAAGTTTTTAAAGTGGTTCATCCATCACATGGAATAATAAAGTAAGTAAAAAGCAGATTAACAAGCACATTCCTTGTTATTGCTATGTCTCAATTCTGATACTTGCCTTAATTCAATGTCATGTACAACACTGTAAACACTTGTGAAGTGTGTGAATTTAGGCCCCGTTTACATGGAGACGGTTCGGGTTGTATCTGCTACTTTTTTCTATCGTATGGACGGTTCCTTCACACGAGACCATAACGGAACCGCGGAAACGGACCCCTCAAACGATAACGGGGCCTAAGGTGGGTAGATCTGCGGACGGAACGCTCTGGGGGGTCAAACGGCTCCGTGTGTATGCTCTATACGCCATAGCCTCCCCACCTCTTCTGCTCAGCCCCGTGTCCCCCGCGTCATTGCTGATGTGTTTCGCCAACAACCACAACCGAGTGTTTCGAGCCAGGTCCCGGTATCTCGCAGGGCAGTGCACCCAGCAGGAGCCTCCAGCTAGATGTGATCGATATGGACATAAACGTGAGTGAAGTCTAATCGGACAGGAGAGAGAGATCAGCTGCTGCTGACGGAGACACTCAGCTCTGCATGATCACCTCTCCGCCCGCTGTGATGGAGCGATGAGTGGAGCAAAACACACACTTCAAGTTAGATCATCACCCGTAGCTATTTTAATTACCTCTCAAACTACCTAAACTAGTTATAAATATGTTTATTTTTACTGTCGGGTCACTCATTACTGGATCAGCCAGCTGCATGAGACCACGGATACTGACGGGTCAGGAGAGGGGGGAGGAAAAGAGAGGCTCCGTCCCCGTGTATTATTCTTATATTATTATATAGAGTCGTTATTAATTTGTTTTAAAGCTCAATAAATAACAAAGAAGACCTTTGACCGGCACTTTTCTAATTTTGTCCGGAAGATTTAAACTTTAACGGACATGTTGACCGGCGAAAAAAACAGAAGGGCAACCAGTCAACCATGGCAACCATGCTTGGGAGGTCTTCTTCGCTGCTTTTGGTTCATTTTCGTTTCCGTCTCCGTGTAAATGGGGCCTCGAATCACACACAGCTGCTGTGCCCACAGGATGTGAAGGTCAGTGCTGTTAGCTTGATAGCTAGCTAGCAAGGATAGTTTGCATTTACCAAATCATTACACACTGCCCCTTTTAAAGTTACCACTGCTGGTTCTTTTTGACACTAAGTGGTATGTTACTTAAATTGTGAAAAAAGCAGGTTCTATTTCGTATATGGCTTCGCCCTCTAAGGCTATCGCTATTGGGTTATCCCTCTGCGCCCCCGCGCAGCACTGAAACACTTGTAGTCCACGCCCACCCGCCAGGTGGGCCCCACCCTCAGGCTTCCTTCCGGTATAAATAGGAAGGAGGCCCGGCAATCTGCTCCCTCTTTTCTTCAGCAACCAGCAGTACTGAAGCACAAGAAGAAATCATGAGCAGCAATGATCGTGTCCGCATGTGTCCTTCGTGCAATACGGGATACATCATGAGCTACGATTTGCACCCAATATGCGCATCCTGCCTGGGGCCAGAGCACGCGGACGCGGCTCTCAGCCAGCAGATTGCATGTTCACATTGTGTTCGTCTCCCATCATCCGACAGGAAGCAAAGGGCGGACGCTCTAGCTGCTGCGGGTGAGGAGGACGACTGGCCCATCCAGAACAGGGACAACAGCCTGTTTCTGGAGGCGAGTGGGGGGCAGGAGTCGGACGACTCCTACCCCGTCTCCCTCCATGGCTCGCCATGCAGCTCTCCCCTCCCCCCTCTTCCCCGGACGGGGGAGACGGGGTCGGAGCGAGAGTCAGAGGTGGCGGGCGAGCACGTGGTCCCCTTCTCCGTGGCCACGGCGCTACCGGCGTTGGGTGGCATTATGCTGGAGTTGCCGGAAATAATCGGCAAAGTAGCAGCATGCAGAGGCCTCCCCGTTCCCCGAGGACGGGAGAGGGTGGCTCTGGATGACATGGCCGGAGTGTTTTCCCAGGTTCAGACGGGCAGGAGTGACCCGATCTGGCCGCCCTCCATTAGGCGATACCAGGAAGGGGCAGCGGCGAACCCGTGGACCTTAAGGGCTCCGGTGGCCACCTTTGTTCCCTTCACTAAGGGGGAGGGGTTCATAGACGAGGTTTTTCCAACCACCCCCGCTCTGGAACCGAGCTTAACGGTGTTCTTCGGGGTTAGGCAGGCCAACTTGGTCGCCGGACGGCGCCCTATGTTGGCCACCCTCAAAGACCAGTATGTCGCCCACCAGGCTGACCGGGCGCACCAGTGTGCGTTCCAGGCGTCTGCGGCAGCGAATAACATTGCGTTGCTGACCAACTCGGTGGTGACGTTGGTCGAACGGTTCATCAGCCTACACATCGACCCCGTACGACAGAAGAGGCACATGGTGGTCATCCCTCTGTCCGTGGATTCAGACTTAACCTACTGGAAAAGTCCCCACGTCCTGTCAGAGGGGGTAGCCCTGGGCAGAGTTACGAGGTGTGTGAACACCTCGGTGTTCACAGACGCATCTCTCTCAGGGTGGGGAAGAACGTGCATGGCGCAGGCAGTGGGAGGACAGTGGCCGGCTCACATGTCTTTCCACATAAATGTGCTGGAATCCGTACGGAGAGTAATTCAACATTTTGCCCCGTTGCTGCGGAATCAGCATGTGTTGATTCGCACAGACAACAGAGCCGCGGCAGCCTACATCAATCGCCAGGGAGGTGTACGCTCAGCGCAGCTCCTGAACACAGCCAGACGGCTGTTGATTTGGGCGCGCGCACACGTGCTCTCCATCAGAGCACTGTATGTGCCCGGAGAGCTGAACAAAGGGGCAGACCTCATGTCCAGAGGAGGTCCTCGCCAGGGGGACTGGAGCCTCCATCCCGAGCTGATCGCCCAGGTTTGGAGCCGGTTCGGGAGGGCGGAGGTGGATCTGTTCGCCGCACGCGGGAACGCGCAATGCGCGCTCTGGTTCTCCCTGTCAGCGCGGGACCACCCCCCTCTGGGGGTGGACGCGTTCGCACATCGGCCATGGCCCAGGGGACTGCTGTACGCCTTCCCACCAGTCCCGCTGATTCCTCGGTTCCTGGACCGAGTACAGGAGGAGCGGCTGTCAGTGATCCTAATTGCCCCGGAACGCACGGGAGCTTCCTGGTTTCCATGCATACAGCGTACGCTGTCAGGCAGGCCATGGGAGATTCCGTGGCGGGGGGACGCTCTCTCACAGGTGGAGGGAGCAATCTACAGTCACCCAGTGATAGGCGAGCCCTTATGGGCATGGCCCCTGAGCGGGAACCCTTAGAGAGGTGGGGTCTCTCTCAAGATGTTGTACGCACCATTCAGGGAGCCAGGGCCGCGTCTACCAGAGCGTCCTACACAGCCAAGTGGGCAGCGTTCCAGCGTTGGTGTGTAGAAAGAACCCTGGACCCCATCACGTGCCCCCTGTCTCACGTGCTGTCATTCCTCCAGCTGTTGTTGGACAGGAATTTGGCGTTCAGCACAATCAAGGTATATGCCATATCATCTTGTCATGTGGGTTTCGGAGCAGGGACATTGTTCAGTCACCCACTGACGAAACGGTTTCTGCAAGGGGTACGAAGACTCAGACCGGTGTCACGCGCACTGGCGCCTCAGTGGGATTTGTCTTTGGTGTTACGAGCACTAAGCAAAGCCCCATTTGAACCTTTAGAGCAGGTTCCCCTCAACATGTTATCAGCCAAAGTAGTACTGCTTTTGGCTCTAACATCGGCGAAAAGGGTGAGTGATATATCGGCTCTCTCTGTGGCCCCGTCATGCCTCCGGATCCAAGGGGATGGCAGTTCGGCTGTGTTACGTCCTAACCCAGCCTTTATGCCAAAGGTCATCACAAGCTCTTTTAGGTCAAGAGTGATCACCCTGGACGGGTTTTTTCCGCCTCCTCATAAATCGGAGGAAGAAGCCACATCTCATCTCCTCTGTCCGGTGCGCGCGCTGTCCTGCTATGTGGCGCGTACGGCGGCATGGCGCCGTTCTCAGCGCCTGTTTGTGCATTATAGAGAGCGCTCGATCGGGCAACCTCTGTCTGCATAACGGCTGTCACACTGGTTGTGTGAGGCGGTGGCGCAGGCATATGTCTCCTCGGGGGTGGAGGTCCCGGAGAATATCAAAGCGCACTCCACCAGAGGAATTTCCTCCTCCACGGCGTTGCACGGAGGAATGTCAGTGGAAGATATTTGCACGGCTGCATCTTGGTCTTCCCCCTGTTCATTTATTCAATTTTATTTGAGGGATGTCTCCCTTTCCTCTCTGACGCACCCTGTACTGGGTGTCCTGTTGGAGTGAGTGACGTCAGGGATCCAGCGGTGCGCCTCTCTCCTGCCTCTCGGCACGCGGAGAGCGGCCCTTTTTCCCTCGTACGAGAGGGATGTTCCCTTTACTCTGACACACTTCGTACGGAGTGCCCGGTCAGAGTGAGTGACGTCAGGGATCCAGCTGAGCGCTCTCCTACCTGTCTGACACGCAGAGAGCTGCTGTTCCCCCTCGATGATCGCTGGGCAAGGTGGGACCTTCGTCTCTACTTTCTCACAGCGGCCGGTATGTATTGTTCCCAGCCTTCACCCCGTCGGGAAGATAGGCATGTTTTGCTATATTCCAGGAACGGTGATGCGCCATTACGCATGGCACAACAGGCAGGGGGGTGTTATTGAGCAGGTGTGTCTGTGCTTCTAGTGCCGGGCGGACCCAGTGGGGCGCAGAATACATCATGCTTCGCCCTTAACCCAATAGCGATAGCCTTAGAGGGCGAAGCCATATACGAAATAGGACTGAGGTTACCTACTGTAACCCAGCTTCTATGAGTAATGGCGCAGCCCTCTAAGCGCTGGGCCCCACTGGCTCTACGAATAGCTGAAGAAAAGTTATAATGTATGGGAGCAGATTGCCGGGCCTCCTTCCTATTTATACCGGAAGGAATCCCGAGGGTGGGGCCCACCTGGCATGTGGGCGTGGACTAAAAGTGTTTCAGTGCTGCGCGGGGGCGCAGAGGGATAACCCAATAGCGATAGCCTTAGAGGGCTGCGCCATTACTCATAGAAGCTGGGTTACAGTAGGTAACCTCAGTTTTATTTGTATCTTGTTGTTTTTACCGGAGCAACCACAACAACGGCAGGTTACGTTACTGTTACATATCCAAGATGGCGGTCGGTGTGTGTGAACGGTGTCCTCTTAAGCACAAAAAAATACAAAGGTACGTGATTAGAGACACAGCAAATGTGGGATTTTCTGCCACTGGGTCTTTGCAGTCAGCTGCTGCTTGTGTGATTCCTGCATTGTTCATAGCAGCGCCATATAGATAGAAGAGTTACGACAACGGAAGTCCAAAAACGGTTATCGTCACGTGGTTCATGTAGACGAGGATCGTTCCCCGGAAGTTCATGGCGGGCAATGTAAATGCCTTGATAACAGGAGATAGAACTACGATTTTTGGTAATTATTAGTGAATAAAGGTTTTGATTTGAAATATTTATACAACAAATCGATATGTGTATGTATTTACATCAATATGTTTTAAAAAATAAAATAGAATTTGCTAATATTAAGTGATAATATTAGGATTAGTGTGAACAACTAGTTTACATGTTAGGCTAACAGTGCCTTGGTTAAAGAGCCTGTTGCTGTTTATTTATAGCTTTGAATTCTTTCAAACCAATATTATCTTCTTAAACTTGTATGGTAGTCAGGAGCATCACTTTCTAATGTTTATTGATATATTTAGAGGGAGGGGATCTAAAGTAATGCTTTAAAATTCAGATTAGATTAATTTCTACCATTTTCTTAAATTCATGGTAGCTTCAGTAATCCCATGGTGATTGAGGACACAAGTTATCTAAATGACTAATGTCATCTTGATGGCTTTCAGAAAGGACAGGAGACCGACAGGTGACTATCAAAGGACTAGCAGCAGCAGCAGCAGCATGATGATGATGATGTTAAATGTGTTGTTTTAGGAACATCCATTGCAAATACATGGAATTCAATAAACATTGAATAGCATATCATGCAGTTTGTCTGTGCCTTTTCCTCCGTGTTGTCCTGGTTTGCTGTTCTGCCTCCTAGTCGCCACCATGGTTTGCTGTGCTGCCTGGGGATGCTCAAATCGCTCCGAGAAAGGAGTACGAATGTACGGCTTCCCCACTGACACAGAGTGGAGGAAAATATGGCTGGCTCAAGTCAGCAGGAGCAATTTCATGACCAACAGCAAAAAAATATGTGATGTAATTATATACAAACACTGCATGTGCACTTTTTCACAAAACGAAAACCACACCATTGGGAAAGCTTAATGTTTTGTTTAATACAACAAACCAGGGAAAGGCTTGAAAAACACAGAGTTGAGACTCAGGGTGCAGGGTGAGGGTCTCAGTGCAGGTATTCAGGCTCCATTGAATCCCCCTCTGGTTCTTGTGCTGAAAGAGAGAGTAACAGACAGGAGAAAGGGTTATACACACCTATATAGCACACCTATTGGATGGGAAATTGCCTTGGGGAGATAAGGTGTTTACTTATATAAAACAGTAGTATTAAACTTACCTTGTGTTTTCACTCTCACTTAAGTCCCTCTCCCTTTGCCATCAATCCAAAATCAGCTGAGCTGCAACATTATACAGACAGGTAATAATCAACATAATCACAAGGACACAATATGGCTCTGCTAAAAACACTCACTCTTACACACACCAAAGTTATATTTATCTCATATTTAACTCCCTCCACCCCCGCATACAATCCCGTTTAGAAGCCCCTCTTCTCTAATTTAACAACGTTGGACGAAATGACATTAAGAGAATGGCATTTACGATTAAAAGGCTGTTCAACGTGTGTTGCTAACTTGCTTCGGTATCCTAGCTTAATCTGTTATCTGTAAACGTTCCCTAAATCTACTAATTTAGGGATAATCCACTGACATCCTTTAATACACATGTTAATTTGAATCAGATGTACTGATAATATCCGCAATATAAATCTTTAAACTTCTTCTTACCTTTAAAAGTCCGTCACGAACGGTCTATTATGCTGCAACTCTACAGCTCTGCTAGCTTTGGCGCTAACTTCCGGGGAACGATTGAGGGGCTCCGCGATCCGCAATTGCTGTAAAAAAGTGGTCCATTGGAGTGAATGGAGATCACGTAACTCTCAGTCTATATGGCGCTGGTTCATAGAGAGGCGAAGTCCCTCCCCTTCTGGGAGCCTCCATGGGACCCCGGAAGCAGAAAATTATACATTGAAGTCAATGGAGAGAGAAAAGTTATCTTTTTATCCCGTTTGAATTGTGCCACAAATGACACATATGATGTTCTTCAATTTAAAAGAACATTTTGCAAGTCAAAAAAAGAAAAATGTGTCGTAAAACTGTGAAGTTACAATTTTTTTTGTGTGAAACCGCTCAGTGAACTACAGGTCTCTGGTATCACAAAGATGGCCGTCACGTTAGCAAATTTCACCTGTTTCTTTCAGAATGAGGCGAAAAGTATAAAACGAGGTGAAAATCACTACAAGTCTGGGCATGTTGAGAGCTGTACATACACGAAAGGGGAGTTAGTCGGTTCTGTAAGAGCAGCGGGACCGGCTTTACAAGGTTTCGGTGAGTAATATGAGTGCAATGTTTAACGTTAATGTCAGCTAGCTAACAAGGTACACTAACGTGTTTTGTTTTAGCAACTAGTTTTCTCCTTAAGAACTTTGTGGTCTCTGTGTATGCTGTGGATAACATTAGTGTTCACAAGAACAAGATACACTCCTGTGTTTTGTTGTAGTTGCTCTTCACATAGAAGCGGCCAGTTTTATATCGACTATACTGTATGTGTGATCTCCTTTTACATCTCGTTGTGTCATTTGAGTTTATTTGCTGTGTGTAGATTCAAGGATTTTGGTTATCTAGGCACAGCTGTGTGTGACTCCCTCTGGTACACCGGTATGTGTTTTCCTAATATAGAGAGCATTGATTAATTAATAAACTTCACACTGAGTCTAGATCCTGACCAACTCCTTTTTTTTTGTTGATCAAATGTTTTTCAAAAATGTATTCATACACATTTAGAAAAATACAATGTACAATCACAACCAATACAACACAAATTACAAAAAATACAGAAAAAACAAACAATAACAACAATCAGACAAGAGGACAAAACTATGGACTAAAAATAAACCCTCCCACCCCCAGATCCGGACCATCCTTGTATTATTGTTCATTCAATCTATTATAGCATGCTAACAAATGGTACTTACTTTATTTTTACAGATCTGCATGGGAGACGATGGCACGATGCAGAGCGCTGTCTGTGATTGTGCACCGGGGATGTACTACAAATGCAGCCACGCTGCATCATTGGCAATATTTGCCATGTGGCACATCAGCTCCACAGATGTTGAGTGCCAGTGGAGGAAGCCTGGCACTTCAAAAGTAGTCCCGCCGGTGTCTCAACTTTACCAACAGCGAGAGGAGACATACAACCCACTGGCCAGAGACATCGCCACTGAGGATGTAGACTGGTTCAGGTCTGCACTGAGGGGCGCACAGTGGAGTGGCATGGCATGGCTTTTGTCACCAGAGTCAGAGCCGCAGCCTCAACATCAGGCCATTGTCACCGTGCCGGAGCTGGTGAAGGAGCATGGGGGTCGGGGGCTTGAGGCAAGTCTTGCCTCAATGCGACTGAGCAGAGACCAGCAAGCTGCCATCCAGACAGCCACCGTAGGACAGCGGACAAATCCTCAGTGGCAGTTACACAGGCGGGGCAGGTTGACAGCCAGCAATTACATGATGGTGTATATAGGATATATATATATTTGTATACATATCTGTAAATTGTATAATTGAATTTTCGTATTTGGGATTGTTGGAAACGTCTTTTGGATCTCTCTGTCTATAAACACAAACTGAGTAAGATTGACAATTTAGTTGACTTTGAATTTGAAAAATATATATATTCTTTATGAAAATAGTTGACTGTTGTCAAATGAATCCAAATGAAACGTTGGACTGAACTACAACTACGCCTTTAAATCTCTACAGACTGTTTTTCAGTGGGATGGCAAGTTCCTATCTTTAAACATTTATTAGTTTTTTCTCAGAACAGATTTGATCTTCTGAAGTTAATTTAACTTTGGCGACCATGTAAAGTCATTATTAAAAGGTACAATCAATTTGTTTAGGGTTGACTAAAATAATGAAAAACATTTCATTTGGATAATTTACTGACAGAATAAGAAACTCAATGATGCTCTACTCACCTGTTCCTTTTTTATAAAGTGAAACAGTTGAAACGATAGACTTTAGTAAACTTAAAAACAACCTTCTCCAAAAGCTATCAAGGAATATACCGAATACTTGTTTTAGAACTTTATTACATATTTGTATATAGTTTGAATGATCCATAATTGACAGAAGCTTGTGTTTACACTGACCTGTTACTCATATATTAATGTCTTTGTAACTTCAGTAAACCACTACCTCACTAATTTATTTCATTCATCACGGTTCAGTAAACTAAGTGATACATGAACCAGTTTGAAAACAGCTAAGCTCCCTTTCTCTTTTGTCCATACACTTGGCCCTTTCTCTTTTCCATGTGGAAAATGGCAGCTGCATATTCTGCTTCTCTCATCTGGCTCCCTGTCTGCTCGTCTACAATGAGAAAATTATATAATTAATTACTAATAATCATTTAAACCTGTTATTACCAATATTTCACAAATTCTTCATGTAAACTTAAGAGCACAGCTGTATGTTGAGTATGTCAACTTTGCTTGGTTCAACTTACTGGGGGGCAGCTACATGGATGTCGGTGCAGTCCACAATCATTATGCAGTTGAAGGGAGAATGAATGAAGGCAGAATGAATTTATTATTGACTCAGAATGAAGCACAACTTCATGTCATACAATACATTGTTTTATTTGTAATTGTGTAAAAAAATATGAGCATTGATTAGCAAGCAGGACCTGCAGGAACAGAGAATGGTGATGAATAGAGCTGGGAAGAGAGAAGAATAAAGAAAACAGATCAACTTTATTATCGGATATTAAAAATTCAATTTCAAAACAAGTTGCCGCTCCTACAGTTTTCTAGTAAAGATGATTTCACATGACATATGCAAAATATCACACTCAATACATGTGTGTCTCTGGGGGGTGCATTGTGCCTTTGATGTATGTAAATAATATACCATAACCAAATACTATTACATACAGTGGAAATCAGGTTGCCAGAGCAGGTCAGTCCAGTGTGCATGTTCCTCAGGGTCTCAGCAGTTACAGGTGAGGTAAAGAAAATAAAAGAGAAAAAGGTCAGTAACAACACTTTAAAGTAACAACAGTAACAAAAATTATCTCTTTTAATAATTTTCTCTCAGTAATCACTCAACTACTGTCTTTCCAACAAACAGATTGACTCACCCCCTCACTATCATCACAATGAAACACGTCCAGAAGAATGCAAAGCTGCCTGCCTTCCTTCGACTCTCCCTGAACTGCCTGATCTTTTAATGTTCAATGTTAACCATTTGTGCAGATAGCATTAAGTAGAAAAGATCGCCGATGCTAATGTGCCGTTAGCCTACCTCCCGCCCCCTTAGCACCTGGTGGAGGGGGCGATAGGCTACTCTTCAAATGTTTCACAAAATACTTACCATCATGACTACACTTACTGTTTAACATTTGGGTTTACTTCATGTTAAGGCTAACACAAATGACATGGCAAAGTAATGTAATGCTAACTAACGTGCTCGCTACTAGCTAGGTAGCATTCTGGATGAGCTGCAGAGGTCGGATGGCACATGCAGGTAGACCAGCCAGGAGGGAGTTGCAGTAGTCTAGGCGTGAGATGACGAGAGCCTGGACCAGAACCTGCGTCACTTTCTGGGTCAGCTGGGGACGCATCCTCCTGATGTTGTAAAGCGTGTATCTGCAGCAACGGGTTGTAGCAGCGATGTTTGCAGTGAAGGACAGGTTGTTATCTAGGGTCACACCCAGATTCCTTGCAGTCTGAGTCGGGGAAACAACAGAGGTGCCCATGTTAATTGTTAGGTCAAGAGTGGGACAATCTTTTCCCGGAAGGAAAAGCAGTTCAGTCTTGTCAAGGTTGAGCTTGAGATGATGAGCGGACATCCACTGAGAGATGTCAGCTAGACAAGCAGAGATGCGTGTGACGACCTGGGTCTCTGAGCGGGGAAAGGACATAATTAATTGGGTGTCGTCAGCGTAGCAGTGGTATGAAAAACCATGCGGGCTAATGACTGATCCGAGCAAGTTTGTGTACAAGGAGAAGAGGAGGGGACCAAGAACAGAGCCCAGAGGGACCCCTGTAGTTAATTGACAAGGGTCGGACTCGGACCCTCTCCAAGTAACCCTGTAGGTGCGGTCTTTGAAGTATGAGGTGAGGAGGGAAAGTGCAGAGCCTGAAACTCCAAGTTCTTCGAGAGTGCGAAGGAGGATCTGATGGTTCACCGTGTCGAATGCAGCAGACAGGTCCAAAATGATGATGACAGAGGAGAGGGAGGCTGCTTTAGCAGTGTGCAGTTCCTCAGTGACAGCAAGGAGGGAAGTTTCTGTGGAGTAACCTGCCTTGAAACCAGACTGGTGCGGATCCAGAAGGTTGTTCTGATGGAGATAGCAGGAGAGTTGTCTAAAGACAGCGCGTTCAAGTGTTTTAGACAGGAATGGGAGGAGAGAGACAGGCCTGTAGTTTATAACATCTGACGGGTTGAGAGTGGGTTTCTTTAGGAGAGGGTTTACTCTTGCCTCCTTGAGACTGTTTGGAAAGTGACCAGAAGTTAGAGAAGTGTTGATGAAATGGGTGAGAAATGGTAGAATATCAGGAGCGATAGTCTGAAGGAGGTTTGAAGGGATAGGGTCCAGAGGACAGGTGGTAGGGCGGGCAGAGATAATGAGGGTGAGAACCTCACTTGGAGAGAGAGGGGAAAAGGAGGTTAGTGTGCCGGTTGAAGGTGGCTCAGGTGACCCAGCGGTGAGTAAAGGTGAGTCAGAAAAAGAAGAGCGAATATTATCAACCTTTTTTTCAAAGTGGTTAACAAAGTCGCTTGACAGAAGGGAGGAGGGAGAAGGGGCTTTGGGGGGGGTCCAGGAGGGAGGAGAAGATGGAAAATAGTTGTTTGGGATTGGAATAGGAAGATTGGATCTTATCTTGAAATAAAGTGCTTTTTGCCTGAGAGATCGAAGCAGAGAGAGAGGAGAGGAGAACCTGATAGGTTAGGAGGTCGTCACGGTGTTTGGATTTCCACCATTTCCGCTCTGCAACGAATTAATCCTTTTATGCTTTACCAGAGCCCTCTCTGCTCTCTTTCTTAGTAATCTCTTCCTTCTCAGTTGCCTCATTAGATCCTCCACGTGAGCCCGGTCACAACTGGCCCTTGACAGTCTGGTCCCTGGAGCACCTGACCCTGGCAAACTGGCCTCTTCATAGCTGACCCCTGACTGACTGGCTCCTCGCACACTGATCTCTGGTAAGGTTGCCTCTTGATTGTCGGCCCCTGACATACTGGCCCCTGGCAGTCTGCTGACATCTGTCTCACTCTCTCTGTCTGTTATGTCCCTTTCATTCCCTTGGAACTCCACCTCAATATCTCCCTGAATCTCTGTAACAATAACAAGGCAATCTTGCTGTTATATGTGTATGCTGCCTTTACATGTGCACCTATTGTCATTTAAGGGTACACTACACTCCTATAGTGACATTCCTCTAAGTTCGTCTTTTGGCAATGTTACAGTATGAAGAAATCTGTAGATTATCTACATGTGGTATATGAGTCTTCAGAGAATCCCTGAACCCTGGTAGTTTTGAAGCTGTATAATATGAAGGTTGCATTAGGAGTGTAGTCTATCCTTGAATTATATAACATGAGAAACATTGTTAGCTTCATATATCATACCAATGTTTGATGTGCCATAATAGGTGTGGTCATCATTCCTGACATTAACAGCTGGAGGCATACTCCTTGACGTGGATTTCCTCCTTTTCGGCTTAGGCCGATGTATAAATACTGTTGGAACAGCATCTGGCCTCAACCTCAAATTTCCTCCTGATTTGTTGCCAATATATTGGTCGTCTTCAAAGTGTACCTGTAGGTAGGTAGGTTTGATCAGTTTCCACTGCACACTTCAAATGTAATTGAAGAGTCATAATTCTCTACACTTGGAAATATGATGCCCTTTAAAATGTGAACAAGTCATGTCACCTCTGTGAACATTACTTACATGACAAAGTTTTCTGCTGTTGATGTCCTCTGTCAGACACAGGTTTTGTCTGTTGACCATTGCCATCCATCTCTTCCTTCGCTCTACGTCCTTAGGGAAGCCATACATCTGGAACCCCTTCTCGGATCGATTAGAGCATCCAAATGCTGCACATCCAACCATGGTATGACAACTGATCTATTAAAATGCAATATAAACGAAAGTGCCATAATATTTGTTGTGCAAACATTTTAACAGAGCTATGTCCTCTGTTCAGTCTGCTCCCAACTGTATTCTCTCCCCTTATTTACCACTGTTCCTATTCTTGCTCTTCTTTTTTATAAATAGTTGCTTTTTTGTAAATAGTTGTTTGTAAATATTTGTAAAATGCCCCCCCACAATTGTTGTTCGCACAATTATGCTTCTGTTTTTCACTTTTTGGTGTCCATTGTTCAGCCACTGTATTGGTAAGCAACCATTTGTTTTGGCCAAAATGTGTTATTCACACTCCTGACTCCAGTTTGATGTGCTGCATTCTCCTCTCAGTGGTCCTGATTTCAGGCAGAGGTCATGGCTTGGAAGATTTTATATCCGTGTAGTGCCACAACAGAACCTAATATGAATTGCTTTTTTCAGGTTCTCTTTTTTTTTTATTGTCTCGTCGCTGGATCGTCATTGGCCTCGTCATTGACAAACCTGTTTGTGTTGCTCTGTTGAACCATGGTTCAACAGGAGCTTCTGTAAATAGTTTGAATATTTATCATAGTAATCATTTTCAGTCTCCCACTCTGTCTCAATTTAATTTATCGTTTCTTTGCCCCACCATATATTTTGTTGTCCAAGGGCACTAATTTGGTCTGTGTTGAAGATTGTTTTACACTTTAGATTAATCAAAATTGTGTTTTTTGGCTGAATTAATCTTTTTCTGTTTAACCCTAACCCTCTTTGTTCTCCTTCTCATTCATTTGACTTTGTTTTGTTCTAACACACATCACTTTTTCCATACACTGTTCTTAATACTTGTTCACACATTTGTTCGTCCCTTTTACTTTGTTCTTCCTGTTGTTCTTGTTCAAACACATATATCAATTGTTCATCCACTGTTGTGGTAAAATTATATTCATAGTCTTAACATGATCATGCTTCCTGTTTCCCTCCAAACATGTAAAACGTAATAAGTAATAGGCTACCAAGCTTTCCGTTGTCACCCTGCCTCTCCAAATGCAAAACTGTCAATAAAAAGTATGCAATAATGCAATTACAGCTGAAAAAGTACTTGGGTGTGTGTTTTTTTTAATATATATTTACCATTCAATAACGCAATCACTGCTGTCTGTCTGTACCCATAGAAGAACATGACAGCGCAACGCAACTATACTACGGACGTGACATCAACATAGCCTGCTTGTGCTACCACACTTTCCCTTCAAAATATCGTTAAATAACGAAACTTGTAAATAGTGCCAATCCATTCAAAGTTTAACCACATCATGTAAATATGAAAGCAATCTTTAAAAAATAACAGCGTTGGTTTAATCTATGACTATTTTGACCATGTTCGTGCAGTTTTTGCCATAGAGAAGCATTGCCAACCTGATCTCACCAGAATGCGTGACTCCACCACGACTTCTTAACACCACATTGCGTGGTGGAGTCACGAACTTTGTTACATTTACGTGTCGGCACCACGCAAACAACCCCAATGTAAAGTGAATGAGGCTCCTTTGTCGTGGTGCACACACGCATTTCTACAACGTCCCGCAGTGAGCTTTTATTCTATAAAACGTTTTTTTAAATCTACTTTATAGCTTGTAGTAACTCACGGGAGGCTTATTTTATTTTATTTGTATTCATAATAATTAAAAAAAATCGTCAGAATGTAAAAATTACATTAGTTACGAATTTGTGTTCTCAAAAAACAGTGCATTGTGTGTAATGCAACTGTGATTTTTATTAAATTAGTTAGTTTTTAAGGAAGGCCAGAGCTTCAGCTGTGTCAAATAGATTGTTCCCTTTAGTTAACGTTATTTAAAAGATAATGATCATGTCCCCTGTATTGTATTACGAGCGTCCATTCCCATTGGATAACGGAGAATTGTACACCCGGAAGTAAGAATTCTCCTTACTGTCGATTGATTTTACAGTGATATCTGCACTACTCATCGACTAAAAAACACAAAATTGTCCTTGTTAATTACACAACATTGATTGGTTTGAATTGTGTACAATGCTTTTGTATTTCCCCCCTTCAATTCGGAGAAACAAAGATTTTTTCGGAGTTTTTGGATGGCAGAAGACACTACACTACCCAGAATCCTCAGCTATCGTTTGGGACTACACCATGTGCTTAGCTTGACAAACCCCGTGATCAGTCCTCAAGCTCTTTGATTGGTTGACCTCCAACTAGATTCCATATAAAAACGTTTCGTAAAAGAGAACATCTTACTTTATACAGCAGTGCTTGCTTTACTCTTTGAAAGTCATCACATGAATGCATTGTAATAAATGGTTTGGCTGCATTAAATATTACACATCTGTCATAGTTCTTTATTTATCTCCAGAGATCGGGCATCAGAATAGACCGGAAACTATTCTTTTACTGTTCTGTTTTAATTTCACAATAAATTAGTAGTCATATTTTGTTTTGATATTATTGTTTTTTATTAACTACTAGACCGCTGGGTCATGTTAAGGCCATCTTTTCTGTGTTGCTGTGGGGTTTTTCCATCGCTTTTGTGTTACAAATATCAAAACAATAACAAAATAATATTCGTCGTAAACTAAACCAGAAACAGCAGTATATCTTATTTTGTTAACACTGACAGCTTAAGTTAAACTTGACAGCTTTTTAACCCAAACCACCTACTGGTTAAAGCACGTTATTGCACGTTTAGAGTAATTGCAATGCAGGAAGATTGTGTTGCTTTTTAACGACTGTTTAAAATGCCTTTTTCTTAATGTCTTTCATTTTTGTAAAGCACTTTTGAATGTGTTATATTTTATGAAAACATTTAAATATTAAGAGTACATACAAAATAGTGGGAAAGTAGAAGGTCAATGATATAAATATAGAATAGAAAATATCAAGAAGATACTCAAATGATATCTAGAATAAAACAGTTTAGTGCCTGATAGGAGGATGTGCTAACTAATAAGGCTTTATTTAAACATTAAAGAATACTTTAGGTTAAGGTCTTCATTTAAATAGGAAAAAAGCTTTGGGGGTATCTAAATATTAAGCCTGACAAAGTCTAAATTGCATGGTTTGTTTTGGAACTTGACAATCAACTTTCCTGCAATGTTAACTATGTTGAAGCACTTATTTTAACTGATATTATACACATTAATTATAATCTTATGTATGTAGATAGTATAAGAAATGTGCAGAATACGACAGTGTAATGGTGGAAGTATACACACATATTGATAGATGTCTTGTAATGCACTGTTGAGGAACCTGTGACTCAAGTTTTTCATTCATTACATAACTACACTGTTGTGTATATGATATGTCAATAAACCTTAGAAAATCTTGAAATCTTGAAAGGGATGTGCAAAATAGCAATTATATACAGTCTTTAATTAACTATTAGAGAATAACGAGTAATGAATATGCTTTAAACGGATCTGCAGATAAATATGTAGTCTTCTCAAGCACCAACTATCAAATATCTTGCCTGATTGTTGGCACTTGACAATCACCTTCACTGAATTTCACTCAGGTGTAACTAAAGTCTGATTTAAGGGCTGTTTATATTTCACATCATTAATCCAAATCCGTAAAGTAACTAAAATAAATGTAGTGGAGTAAAAATACCAGGTTAACCTTAAAGAAAGCCCTCAGGATTATAAAAGACCCCCATCACCCCAGCCACAAACTGTTCTGTCTGCTGCCGTCTGGCCAACACATCCTCACTCCCAGGTCGGCCTATGTTGACGTTATGTCAAGTCCCCTGCCGGCTTTTTCCATTGCAAGGGGGGGGGCCTTAGCGTCCATTTTCAACGCAAGGGGGGGGCCCTTAGCGTCCATATGCTTCTATGGACGCTCATGGAAGCACGGCATTCGTTTGTGTCGACTGCCCTTAAAGGCAATGAGAGCGTCCATTCTCATTGGATAACGGAGAATTGTACACCCGGAAGTAAATATTCCCCTTACTGACGATTGATTTTACAGTGATATCTGCACTATTCATCGACTAAAAAACACCAGATCATCCTTGTTAATTACACAACATTGATTGGTTTAAATTGTGTGCAATGCTTTTGTATTTTTCCCCTTCGATTCGGAGAAACAAATCTTTTTTCGGAGTAAAGGATGGCAGAAGACACTACACTACCCAGAATCCCCAGCTATCGTTTGGACTACACCATAAACTCTGTTTGACGTCACGTGATCTTCACATTTCTCCCTGCAGAAAAAGAAAACATGGCCGAACTTCGTTTTATTCTGGCTGTAAAATGCCTATTTTAAAGTTAGTTTGGCCATTAAAATGCATTTTGATGTCATTTGATGCGAGAAATATGAGTTGTTATTTCAGATTATGTGTGCAGTGGATGTACATGATCTTTAGTTTGCTAGTTATTACGAATATTACTTCAGGTAATCGTGACGTTTTCATTGTTACCAAGGTGGTTGCTAGGGACGCTGCTATCGATATTATTTCTGTTATGTTGTGTAACTGTTTAATGGTGTTATCTTTATTGCTACCCCCTTCCCCGTCAATGTATAGTGTTGGTCCACAGCCTAAACATATTAGTTTAACAAAATCCGCATCTAAAGATACGTTATTTCCCCCTGTGCAATCCCCAGTCTCACATCTCAGAGCACATCGTCATTAACAAATACCGGAAACAGACCGAAAATACTTTATTCCGAGTGTGCTTGCTTTTCTCTTTGAAAGTCATCACAGAACGGCATTGTAATACACGGTTCGGCTGCATTAAATATTACATATCTGCCGTAGTTCTGTATTTATAGCCCTGATGAGAAGACCTCAGACAAACATGAGGAACTGAAAATGTGACGTGGATCAAAAATATATCAGCCATTAAACAAAATCTTACATTTCTTTTCACACAATACGTCTCCTTGCAGTATCAACACTAATTCGGCTCACTTTTATATTTGATCCAATTGGTAGATAGGCTGTATTTACACCATAAAGGTGCACAGATGATATAAAGAGACACCTGGTGGTTAAAGCATGTTATTGAATTTCATTATTTTTATTATTAGATATTAATAAGATCCCTATAAAGTATATTCACTACTCGTTATTCTCTACTAATAGTTAATTAAAGACTGTATATAATGACTATTTTGCACATCCCGTTCAAGATTTCATGATTTTCTAAGGTTTATTGACATATCATATAGGCCTACACAACTGTGGTGTAGTTCTGCACTGAATGAAAAACTTGGGTCGCAGGTTCCTCAACAGTGCATTACAAGACATCTATCAATATGTGTGCATACCTCCAGCAATGTTAACTATGTTGAAGCACTTATTTTAACTGATATTATACATAATGTATTATACTCTTATAAGATGTATGTAGATATTTCATCTCCGGCCTTGTCAGGTATTGAACAATCAATAAATAAAGAACAGAATTGTTAAATATAAAACACAGAATTTGTGTGATTATACTAAATGATTTACAAATAAACACCACTGCAGATGTAACTGTTACACATGCTGATGTAACGCAAATGTTCCAACTTGGGATCAATAAAGTATCTTATCTTAAGCTGATCGATGGCTACTGCCATATTTGCAAAATGTGCCTCTGAACCTTGACAAGTGCATGTTTCAGGCTTATCAATTAATGTAATGTAATGTTATCAATTAACAACAGGAGGGGTCACAGACATAAGACCAGCTGTTAAATAAAGCTCTTCTGACCTTAGCTGGCGTGTGGGTATATATATTAATACTGCCCATTATGGGCACAAGCAATTTTCACCCATTTATTAATTATATGTTTTAAATGTGTTTCCTGTCCCCTAAACCTCCAGGGATGTAGACAGTTTAATACTGGCAACTTCTTATTATGGGAAATACGAAAACGTCTTTTAAAACTACAACTCCCAGTAGAGACGTGCCATAGAGAACATGTTGCAAAACAGAATAGCCAGCATGTGTGGTTCTGGGGACAGGGTGGGGGAGGGGGGGGACGCAGTGGACCCGTTCAAATCCAGTTTTGAACAGTCTGCCGTGGTTCCATCCCATTTCAAGTGCTGTTCGAGGCTCGGTGAGGCTCAGTCATTATATACAGTCTTTAATTAACTATTAGTAGAGAATAACGAGTAGTGAATATACTTTATAGGGATCTTATTAATATCTAATAATAAAAATAATGAAATTCAATAACATGCTTTAACCACCAGGTGTCTCTTTATATCATCTGTGCACCTTTATGGTGTAAATACAGCCTATCTACCAATTGGATCAAATATAAAAGTGAGCCGAATTAGTGTTGATACTGCAAGGAGACGTATTGTGTGAAAAGAAATGTAAGATTTTGTTTAATGGCTGATATATTTTTGATCCACGTCACATTTTCAGTTCCTCATGTTTGTCTGAGGTCTTCTCATCAGGGCTATAAATACAGAACTACGGCAGATATGTAATATTTAATGCAGCCGAACCGTGTATTACAATGCCGTTCTGTGATGACTTTCAAAGAGAAAAGCAAGCACACTCGGAATAAAGTATTTTCGGTCTGTTTCCGGTATTTGTTAATGACGATGTGCTCTGAGATGTGAGACTGGGGATTGCACAGGGGGAAATAACGTATCTTTAGATGCGGATTTTGTTAAACTAATATGTTTAGGCTGTGGACCAACACTATACATTGACGGGGAAGGGGGGTAGCAATAAAGATAACACCATTAAACAGTTACACAACATAACAGAAATAATATCGATAGCAGCGTCCCTAGCAACCACCTTGGTAACAATGAAAACGTCACGATTACCTGAAGTAATCTTCGTAATAACTAGCAAACTAAAGATCATGTACATCCACTGCACACATAATCTGAAATAACAACTCATATTTCTCGCATCAAATGACATCAAAACGCATTTTAATGGCCAAACTAACTTTAAAATAGGCATTTTACAGCCAGAATAAAACGAAGTTCGGCCATGTTTTCTTTTTCTGCAGGGAGAAATGTGAAGATCACGTGACGTCAAACAGAGTTTATGGTGTAGTCCAAACGATAGCTGGGGATTCTGGGTAGTGTAGTGTCTTCTGCCATCCTTTACTCCGAAAAAAGATTTGTTTCTCCGAATCGAAGGGGAAAAATACAAAAGCATTGCACACAATTTAAACCAATCAATGTTGTGTAATTAACAAGGATGATCTGGTGTTTTTTAGTCGATGAATAGTGCAGATATCACTGTAAAATCAATCGTCAGTAAGGGGAATATTTACTTCCGGGTGTACAATTCTCCGTTATCCAATGAGAATGGACGCTCTCATTGCCTTTAAGGGCAGTCGACACAAACGAATGCGTGCTTCCATGAGCGTCCATAGAAGCATATGGACATCCCGGAAAGCTAAAAATGGACGCTAAGGGCCCCCCCCCTTGCGTTGAAAATGGACGCTAAGGCCCCCCCCCTTGCGTTGGAAAAAGCCGGCAGGTCAACATAGGCCGACCTGGGAGTGAGGATGTGTTGGTCTGGCAGGCGGTACCGCAGCATCCGGACTAAAACCACCAGACACAGAGACAGCTTCATCCCACAGGCTATACGATTATTAAACACCTGAACTTAGAAACAACATCCATAACATTCATCTGGCTGCTACTTAGAAATTATGTATCTAATATATCATATTCCAATCACTTGTAGACTCTTATTGCACTATTTCACTATTTTGTCTGTGTAGGCCTATCTGTTTTATTGCGTAGCACTGTTGGAGGAGCCTGTGACCTAAGGGGGGGGGGGGGGTAGGACACGTTCGATTCCTGTTTTTAATAGTGTGCCGTCGATGGGTTTCATTCCATTTCAAAGTTGACGCTCTGTGTAAACTTCACGCATCCAATCACAGAGGTTGAGGACTGATCACGGGTTTGTCAAGTTAAGCACATGGTGTAGTCCCAAACGATAGCTGAGGATTCTGGGTAGTGTAGTGTCTTCGGCCATCCATTTGTTTCTCCGAATCTAAGGGGAAAAATACAAAAGCATTGCATACAATTCAAACCAATCAATGTTGTGTAATTAACAAGTATAATCTGGTGTTTTTTAGTCGATGAGTAGTGCAGATATCACTGTATAATCAATCGACAGTAAGGAGAATTCTTACTTCCGGGTGTACAATTCTCCGTTATCCAATGGGAATGGACACTCGTAATACAATACAGGGGACATGATCATTATCTTTTAAATAACGTTAACTAAAGGGAACAATCTATTTGACACAGCTGAAGCTCTGGCCTTCCTTAAAAACTAACTAATTTAATAAAAATCACAGTTGCATTACACACAATGCACTGTTTTTTGAGAACACAAATTCGTAAATAATGTAATTTTTACATTCTGACGAATTTTTTTAATTATTATGAATACAAATAAAATAAAAGAAGCCTCCCGTGAGTTACTACAAGCTATAAAGTAGATTTAAAAAAACGTTTTATAGAATAAAAGCTCACTGCGGGACGTTGTAGAAATGCGTGTGTGCACCACGACAAAGGAGCCTCATTCACTTTACATTGGGGTTGTTTGCGTGGTGCCGACACGTAAATGTAACAAAGTTCGTGACTCCACCACGCATTGTGGTGTTAAGGAGTCGTGGTGGAGTCACGCATTCTGGTGAGATCAGGTTGAGCATTGCCACGGAAGTGCGTTTGGAACATCAAAGAGTGTCGTAACTCTTATCTCTCTAGGGCTCTGGCCGGGACGCCCCGTATGTGAGCCAAAAGAGGCGTGTCCCGTACGGGACTTTGTTTGTAAAGGGAAAAATAAAATATATGTTTCTGTTTGCGCGCAATGCAGTGTGTCTGGCTGCGTGCCTGTGTGTTTGTGTGCTGTATGCGAAGGGCGCTAGGACCGCTCAGTTGACAGGGCAGGCACAATGCTCGTGTGTGTGTGTGTGTGTGTGTGTGTGTGTGTGTGTGTGTGTGTGTGTGTGTGTGTGTGTGTGTGTGTGTGTGTGTGTGTGTGTGTGTGTGTGTGTGTGTGTGTGTGTGTGTGTGTGTGTGTGTGTGTGTGTGTGTGAGTGAGTGAGTGAGTGAGTGAGTGAGAGAGAGAGAGTCAGTCAGCTGATTGATGGGACAATGCTGGGGAAATAGTTGGTTGAAGGATAACATTAAGGCTGCGGCCCCACGAGGACGAAAACGGCTAAACGCATAGGATTAACGCAAACGCAATCGCAAACGGCTTCCGTCCACATGCAATAATTATCCGGATAGTGTCTGCCCACACGAGACCGCTCCGTTTAGCTCCAACCGCTGGAGAAGCTGCAGTACATATGCAGGAGCCTGTAGGTGGCGCTGTAACTTCCTCCACAAAAGCAGCGAAGAAGAAGGTTGTCATGGTTGCCCTTCTGTTTATTCTCCGCGGTGGGGGCCGAGGGAACCGGGCAGAGTTTTTCGCCAGTCAGTGTGTATTAAAGTTGAAATCTTCCGGACAAAATTATAAAAGTGCCGGTCAAAGGTCTTCTTTGTTATTTATTGAGCTTTAAAACAAATGAATAACGACTCTATATAATATAATGATAAAATACACGGAGCCTCTCTTTTTCCTCCCTCTCTTCGGACAGCGCCAGTGTCTGTCTCATGCAGCAGCTCATCCAGTAATCAGTGACCCGGCCGACTATAAAAATAAACATATTTATAACTAGTTTAGGGAGTTTGAGAGGTAATTAAAATAGCTAAGGGTGATGATCTGACTTGAAGTGTGTGTTTTGCTGCAGAGGGAGGAGCTGCAGGTGAGCAGAGCTGCGTGTCTCCGTCCTGTCAGATTAGACTTCACTCGCGAGAGAAAGATAAATAATCTGAATTCAGGGTGCAGTTTACTTTGACGTGGGGGTGAGCAGCAGAGGTGGGGAGAGGCGGGGCTATTGCCTCATCATTATTGCTGTAGATGTTGCACAAACAACTGTAGCATGGTCAATAGCGTCCGGAGCACGATAGCAACTCTGCGATCCGCCATTGTTGTTGTTGTTGGTGGCGAAACACTTCAGCACTGGCGCGGGGTAAGCGGAGGTGAGCAGAAGAGGTGGGGAGAGGCGGGGCTATTGCGCAATCACTATCAGTGATCTGAAAATGTCCGTATAGGGCGCACACACGGAGCTGTTTGACCCCCCAGAGAGTGGCGTATGCATTTCTATCCACCTTGGGACCCGTTGTCGTTTCCTCAGTCGTTTAGTGCCATATTCGGTCGTCCTCGTGTGGCCGAACGGTCTATATGACACTAAACAGTAACTCAAACGACCGAATTCGTCCTTGTGGGGCCGCAGCCTAAGTCTAATAATGATGTACCGTGCAAGTTCACATCATGTATACTTTGCATTACTTAATACCATTTTTCAAATATTTTATTTTTTTAACATTTTGGACAAAATAGCCAATTGTACATCGAGGTGCCCAGATGTCTCTAGTGCCCACCTATCCGAAAAAAACATTTTCGAACCCTAGGGGCTGGCTCCCCCAAAATAATTAAATAACATAACCCTAACCTAACCCTAACCCTAAAACCGAAATAAAGTAACAAAAAAAGTAACTAAATCTGCCAGAAACCCGAAAATCTGCATGCATGTGTCCCGTTTCTCCATTTCTGGATGTTGGCAACCCTACATCAGAAACACACACACCTCTCCCCCTGTTTCCCCAGCCTCTTTGTGGGGAAACTGCAAAGTGTGACATCAACTCTGAGCTGCAACGGTTACCAAGGTGATGGGATTTTGTTAAACAAAAATATAGCTCAAAAACGTGATGCGGAAGTATGATTTGTCATGTCCTTGACTTGAGGGCATCAGGTTAGAACCTTTACACACTGTCTAGTGTCTCTGTGTGTGCATTTATAATCATTATAGAAAAAATTAGATTCCATCTGAGGAAGTCTATTTGTACTGCAGCATGTGCTCTCCATTAGCCTACTGTATCTGTAATACCCTGCTGCAGTACACTGCAGTTATTGGTCCATTTGAACAGTGAACAGTGCTACTCAGCCTGTAGCACCTAAACAAAGAAAACTATGCACACAAAATATAGAATTGTATGGAATATGAAATGGTTATCAGGATTTATAGTTTAGGAAGTAAATACTAGACATGTGCGATGAATAAGAATAAAAAGAAGATATGTGGTTGTCCTTCAAGTGTCAGCTCTCATCAAATGTGCACAGAGAGAAAGGCACAGTGCATATCATGAAGGACTGCGTTAGAGAGGAGAGACAGCCAGACATCCCATAAGGCATGTGCCTTCCTCCCCGAGACTGAAGCTTGTGATCACTCATCACCGAAGCTCCACCAAGGCACAGGAAGCAAGAAGGATCCTCAAAAACCACAGAGCGGCTTATAAAATCTGAGCTCTGGGTACGAGAGAGGACAGACATGCACAGGTGCTGCTGGAGGGAGAGAGGGAGAGAGAACTCAGAAACACACACAGAGAGAGAGAGAGAGAGAGAGAGAGAGAGAGAGAGAGAGAGAGAGAGAGAGAGAGAGAGAGAGAGAGAGAGGGGAAGAAGGGGGGAGTTAGGGGAGGCGTAGGAGGAGACTCGTCTTGCTTCAGAAGGGAATAGGAGCCGGAGAGCAATTCCAAAACAGCTGTCCGGCAGACGTCCCAGTCGACAGAAGTGTAGCCCCGAGGCACAGATAGGAGGCAGGGCAGTGTGAACAAGCCACAGGAGCCCAAAAGCAGCCCCTGAACACACCATACAGACACACACATCAACCAGGAGCACACCAGATTACCTGCAGAGGATCAAGATCTCCCACATCAGAATATCTAAGGTGAGTCAGAGCGCTTCTGTTAATCTGCAAATAGGATAATGTTGCTGCAGTATGCAATGATGTACCTTTTTGTCTTTAACGTCTGGACTTAAACTGCTGAGTGACCGTGTGAAAGCATGCATGGTGAGTCAAGCTTGTGCTAGAGCGTTCGTCCAGCAGACATTCTCACACTTGTAACACAATAGCAGAACTGTTGGGAGCAACATGATATCCTGTCCGCTTTCCAAGAGACATATTTAACGCATGTTCCCCTGAAATGCAAAGCTGCCTTTATCTCCAGAGGGGAGCAGATTTGGTTTTTCATGGGGTACAGGGAGGAAAGAGCTTTTTATTTGTCAAGCCAGTATATGACATTCCCTTCATGTTTCATGCGCTTTGATTAAGCTGCATGCTCATCCCTGCCAAGGATAACTCTGACATCTGCTTGCGGGTGGCATAAGGGGAGCGAGGAAGTAAGACAGGACAAACACTCCACCCTGCCATTCGCCCTATTCTGCGGAACCACAACCAGGCCCCCGAAAGAAAGAGACTTTGCCGATGATTGAGGGTTTTTTATGTATAAACAGCTCAGTCTTTTCTGTTAGGCTACCATTACCCTCTGTGGTGTGTTTATAACAGCCCCAAAGAGAGGGTCTTTCTGCTTCAAAGGCACGACAAAAGTCAACGCCATGGTTAGATGTCAGGAGTATTTTGAGACAAATCACACAGTAGGACAAATACAAATACAAGTGTGTCCCTATGCTGATGATGGTACACTGTTCACAACTACTACACGCGTGCAGAATATCAAGCCATTTTTCAACAGCACTGATGTGAAATGTCAGCACACTAATCCCATCATGGGAGGAATATTTAGGCATGTCTATTTTAAAGAAGTCATATACAGGTCATATTTTGGACAGCTGCTCTCCTGAGCCTCTTTCTGAACGTTCGTCATCACCAGCTTTGTCTTAGTTCAGCAAATTGTAAAACATGATCAGCATTTATTTAGGCTACAGTACCCAGAAATATCTTGCATGACTTTAAGGTGTCCAGAAATACCCAGGCAAATCCTGAACCATTTAATTACCAGATACCAAACCTACATTTATCTGCACACACGCTCAAACTTCCATCACCTCACTCCCTCTGGTACCCCCCTCACTAACAACTAACCCTCTAAAGCACGAGCTGATGAGGCAAAGCTCCATTTTTAAAGAGGTTGGAGTGGCTCCAGACCCCTTCATGCCCAGACAGATAGCTGCTGCTGCTGCTGACCCAATGACACAGTGGCTCTTATCCCGCAGCTCGCATGATAACTGGATGGCTGCTCAGGCAAGCAGTTCTGAAAAGGAAGGTGCCATCGGATCCCCACTTCCCCAGGAGGTGTAAATGAAACCCGTGACCGCATTATGTGGTGGCGCCGGGCCTAAAACAGTTCACACATGTCAAGCTGAAGCTTTTTTGGATCAATTCCAAAAGGAAGGTGCAAATCCGGCTTTGGCTTTGACATATACCAGAATGCACCTGCTCAAATATTAACATCCTGCAGAGACCGGGGTGGATTTATGCGGTCCGTCCTGGGATATCCTGAGTCGTTGTAATTGATTCATTTCCTCTTGGGCCAACACAGGCTTGACATACATTGCTAAGGCTCTTGAAATTCCCTACTTACACTCAAATCAATGCGCCCAAGCTCTCATTAGTTTAACTCTCACACTGGTTGTGCTCCTTAACTGACATGAGGGTATTGTTTTCTTCATCATTTGCTCTGGAATTCCAGTCATGTTTGCCATATAAGCCAAACTAGGCCACCAGCAGGATGTCTGACGTTGAGGTCAGACTTCCAGGCTTTCATCGCACCAGCTGACTTCTCATGGGCCTCAAGTGTTGACCTTGAATGCACAGCAGATGTCCCCCTGTGAGAGTCTGCTAGAGGATTTCCTATACGTTCTATCCATACTATCGATTCCACCAACATAATTACCTTTCATAATGCATGAGCTGCATGTGTTCCCATGCAACTGAAGAAAGGGTCCCCACAGACAGGGCAGATGTTATAAACTCAGACCAATAATCAGTCAGATACCTTTGAGAGGAAGTATTTCTACCAGCAGTGACCTTCTATTCTTGGGTATAGCATTACAAAAGTGAATACCGGTGTAGATATATGCACTCCAAGCCCATAGGGAGCACCTTTTGTCTTGGAGGTGCATTTGATCCACTTCGTATCCAAGCCCAATTTCCCACTGCAGTACGCATCAGCTGTCAAGGTCAGAAAGGATGAACGTGCAGCAGTAAAGGGATAGAGCCTAGAAAGCAGTGGGAGGAAGAGAACTGGAAGAGAGACAAAGCTTGAACTAAACACGTGAGGGAATTTGCCCCCCCCCCCTTCATCAAACACTGCAGCACTCTTCTTCGCCTTCACTTTCTCTCACTCAGTGTTAGCAAACAAATCCACTCTCCTTCCCACACATGGTGCGCATTCGAGGCTGCTATCTCTCACTGGCGCAGTCAGGCATCTCGCGCAAACACTCACACCGGCACTCAAGCACTCAAGGAGAAGCGGTGTCGCCATTCAACACACTCACACATGTTCGGCATCACTCAATGTGTGTCATGGCTATATATAGCCGTACAGTGCTTGTTGGGTGACAGGTTTATTTGTGTTGTAATGGCATCTCCTTAAGAATTCACCTTATACTTCACATACCATACAGTTAACTGCAGATATTGGTACATGTGCCCTCCATCAAACAAGTTGGAAACACAAGCATCTATGATGGAGGTTAGTTTCAAGCCGGTTACTTGCAGTCACATACGCAGAAAGCGTCTGCCTCCCCGGCTCCAAGCTCATTTGCCTGCTGAATAAACATCGCCTGCTTAAAGTGTCCCTGATAAGGCTGATGCAGTGTGTCTACAGGCTTGGTTCGACAGGAATGTGGATGTTTTCTCAGAGAAACTTTTTTTTGAGGGGGGGTGGACCTGACCGCCCAGGAACTTGTGTGCAGCGGTGCACTCCTTCAGACGGTCACTGCTGACAAATCTCTCAAAAGTAAATATGTCTATACATGGGCAAGCTCTCTTCTCACTGGTGCTCTCTTCCACCCCCCATTACGCACACACACACACACACACACACACACACACACACACACACACACACACACACACACACACACAACACACACACACACTGTCAACTCCCTTCCTACACTGTGTCATTTCAAACGGTCAAACTCGTTCACTCCTCTTGTTACGGACATCATCTTACACAACCAATATGGTGACATTCTCATTGGATTTGTAATGGAAAGGCAGCTGTAGGCACCATGTCAAAAGGCACCTTTTATCCAATACAATTCCCCATTAATAATGTTTACCCATCCTCAGGTTTTCTACAACCAATGTTCCTGTAATCCCTCACTCTATCTCTCTCACACAATCCCCCTAACCCCTTCCCCCCTCTAGTCCATCTCTCTCTATCTCTGTGCGTGTCTGAGCAGTAGCTTGTCGCTCAAACAGGCCGCCCCGCTCTGATCTTACTAAAGACCTGCTTCGCTTCCCCTCTCCCAATCTGCGGTCCAGCTGTTCCACATTACCACATCCAGAGCTCAAGTGTGGAAATGTGAATAGTGAGCAAAAAGCCTAACATCCAGGCTTTATCCTCTTCTACTCTGGCTTCCAAGCTTGTCAGATGCAAATGAGGATAACATTGCTTTTACTTGTTTTACTTTTAGATTGTTTGTGGGACTTGCTGAGTTCTTGACCAGATTTGTTCCCCCCCAAATGTTCCTGTCCTAGAACCTTCAGGAAATGTGCTGAACTCATGTTTGGATAAAATGCTGACGTATTTTTTATTTGTCTCTGATTTCAGAAAAGCGGCCATTTGACCTTTCTACACTGGAGGACATCACCAGAACTGCTTGGAATCCTGTATCGATGCCGCTATTGCTTCAAGTACTTTTGGAGTCCTGCCTGGCCGATGTGCTACTGAGAATGTAACTGGAGCTTCTGCAAGGGGAACTGTAACGTCCAGAACTTGGAGAGCATATCCGACTTGTCTATCCTACACACCTGAGATCTCTTCCGCAGTTGCAGACATGCCCGCAAAAGCACCCATATACCTTAAGCCCACCAATAGTAAGAAGGGAAAGAAATGTCGCCTCAGAGATATTTTGTCCCCAGACATGATCAGTCCACCACTTGGGGACTTTCGCCACACGATCCACATTGGCAAGGGAGGGGAGAGAGATGCCTTTGGGGACATGTCCTTCCTCCAGGGGAAGTATGAACTCCTACCTGGGAAAAGGAGCGTCCAGCCTCAGTATGGCATACAAAGTGAGTTTCTGAGAGCCCACAGCACTGGTGATGCTTCCTTTGCCGAGACGCCTTCTCCGGTTCTCAAGAACGCTATCTCCCTCCCAACTATTGGTGGCTGCCAGGCGCTCACACTTCCCATGATCTCCTCCCCTGTGTTCGCTATCCCTGCGGAGCCATCGGACGACATCATGGGGTCTACAGCTGCCATGAAACCTGACAGCGCAGAGGAAGTAGAGATGCTCCAGATGGATGCCCTGTTGCGCTCCCTGGAAGTCTTCAGCAGTGGGCCTTCGTCTCCTTGTGCAGACATCCAGTCGAAACCAGACGTCCTCCTGGATCTGCTGGAGAATAAAGATAAGTCCTCCTCCAAGGCGGTTTCCAAAGCTAACAAAATAAATAAAAGCAAACCCAGGTTTGACAAGCCGTCATCCTTTTATATCAATGGCAACAGCACCTTCAAAACTAACGGAAGCCTGAACAGTAACAAGAGCAGTGACAGCTTTGACAGCTTTAACGGTAAAGGGGACTTCCAGAACATGACCTGCAATGGCAGCCGGAGTATCAGCAGCAACTGCAATGGTTATGGACACTTTAACAATGACATTACCCTGGGCTTAAAGCAGGAGCTCTCAAAGTGCAATGGAGAGTGGGTGGACAGGGACAGTGGGGTGGAGGAGGGTCGCATCTGTGATTTCGACTTTGGGTTTTCCAAGGAGAAGAGTACGTCACAGGATTCCCTCACCCAATTCACAGGGTCATTCCTCTCCCTTGAACTTGATCTGGGCCCGTCCATCCTGGATGACGTGCTTAACATAATGGATAAACCCGCAAAGAGCAGGCCTTGAGCTGTGCTGTGGCCCTTGGGACGAGAAAGGGAATAATTCAACTAATAGCGATGAGGACAGAACGAGTCATTCAAAATGGTGTCTGGATATATCATTGAGATGAAAATGAGCTACAATAGACAGAGCTGCTTATGTTTTTATTGTTAAAACATATTACTATTCTAGCTTCTATGGAGTGTTGGTTATTCTTCTTTTTTTATTTGCTATGCCAGCCGCATGTTTAGGATGCATGTGCGATTGAGTTACTGCTTAAACACAGCCATTGTGCCTTTTGTTTCGCATGACTGTAAAAGTGCTACATAATAGATGTGTGTTCTGTTGACTTCCACCGTATGATTACACAATAACTTTGAGGTCCTTACCCTTTTTTATACAGGCTTGAACATTTAGCGTTTTGTGACTGGGAGGCGTGTGGCTCAGTGGTTTAGTGCGTTGGTGTTTGGATCAGGGGAGCACAGGTTCAAACTCCACTGTAGTCAGCATGTCGTTGTGTCCCTGAGACATTTCACCCCAGATTGCTCCTGTGGGGATTGTCCACAGTATTGAGTATGTAAGTCGCTTTGGATAAAAGTGTCTAACAAGTAACATGTAGTGAGTGTTTAAGAAGTGTTGTCTTTTCTGTCACATAATTCATTTGCCACGTTTCAAACAACAGAACACTATGCATATTTGTGTTGTTAAAACTGTAACACAAATAAATAAATGTTGTCCTATTCTGGCTAATTTCAGGTTATTTTTTAGAATCAATCATCAACAATCAATGCTTCTCCCAGGGGGGGATAGGGTTCTGCGACAGTTGTTCCATTTTAGAATAAATTAAAAACATTGGTTGAATAAAAAGAATACAGCAACATTTGTATAAAATGTTTTAAAGTAATAACTTGCAACAAAGAAATAAATTAAATGTAACTTATTAATACTTCATACTTATTAATTTAACTTTGAAATACAAATATAAATACAATAAAATATTTAAATACAAATAAGAAAAAAAGACAGAGAGAGCCCCTACTCTCCCTATAACTGACGGCAACAAAAGTCCTACATTATTCAATTAAAATAAAGAAGTAAAAACAATAAGTGTGGCTTGATATTGAGTAAGAAAAAGGTTGATAAACGCTGTGAGAATGGATCTGCGGGTAGCATTCGCTCGCGATCTCAAGTCGTCTACAACATACGTTTAGGGAGCTATATAGAAGCCTATGGACATTCCGGAAAGTTGAAAATGTACGCTAAGGGCCGACCCCCTTGCGTTGGAGAAAGCCGACACGGCCGCCCCCCTCTTGCGTTGGAAAAAGCCGACACAGGGGACCTTGACATAACGTCAACATAGGCCGACCTGGGAGTGAGGATGTGTTGGTTATTCACCTGCAAGAAAAGGCGCTGGTGCGGGACCGTAGCAGGATGTGACGCATCTTTTAGTTGACTTAATTAATTTAGTTTTTTATGTATGTGTCACAGTATCACCTCAAAATACAAGGTATGAAACATTTTCAAACATGCAACAACATTTAAATAGTCCAACAAATACTTTTATTTTATTTCCTTCTTATTTTTGTCTAATCTCAAGGGAGCCAGAGCAGAGGGCTGAAAGAGCCGCATGCGGCTCGAGAGCCGCGGGTTGCCGACCCCTGTGCTAGTCTATTGAGAAACAGATTGACAGAAAGAAGGATAGAATGGGTTTATTTTCTCGCCTTTTACATTCCCCACATTCTGCGTCCCTGCCCTGCAGTGGGAGCACGGTGGGCCTTCCTCTGCCCAACCAGGCGCCTGCCCCATTTGTTTCCATGTGTACGGGACAGGCGGTGGAGGGGGCTTTGAGATTCCCTGCATTCCAGCCACAGAGCACAAGTGTCCAGGACCAGACATAAATCAGCTGTTTCAAGTGAAGAGGGCGTCTCAGGCACAGGCATAAGACCCAGCTATGCTCAACCAGAACGTATTGCGAGATGAGGTTGTAAAACACGTGCTTACATCCCACAGGCAATCTTTGTTCAGTGCTGAACGATAGGAGTCCTCTCTCTCTGTTGTTGCAATAAAGATATGTTGACCCAGCACTGTTGAAGCAACAGCCTGAAAGAGCAGGACGGCAGTGATGACTGTGCACACAGATTCTCCAACTCAACTGCCCCTCATCAATGGCCTCTGCGACCTGATCCTCTTTTTCCTATGGTCGCTTCATTGTACACACATAAAGTGAAAGTCATTGCAAAGTACTTACTGATGTAGAGTGCTGCCAGAATGAGTCTTAAAGGGGACCTATCATGCAAAATGCACTTTTTAATGTTTTTTTTACATAAATATGTGTCCCCAGTGTGTCAGGGAACTCATAAAGTGTCAGAAAATACAACCCTCTCTATTTTCCTCCGTGCGCAAAAACAGGGGTATAACGGAGCTGATCCAGATTTGCAATGTGGGCTGGCTTTACACCGACGGCCCTATCAGAAACGTTGATCAGAGACAACGCCCGAGTGTTTTGGACGTATTATGGTCTTTGTTTACATTTGCAAGCATGCTAACACTCAGAGCTAACCTGTACTGGAGATAGTATGTGTAAAGAAGCAGGATATAAAAAGGAACTGACCTTGTGGTAAACCGGCAAGAGAGAAAAAGCATTGAGCTCCGTACTATTTCAGAAATAATCCTTGATGTGGTTTTGAACATGATATTTAATCACGGCAGTGTTTAGCTGACAATCTGCCGGTAGAATCTCCCACATGAGCAGGCATAAGCTCTGCCCCCTCTTAAAAAAAAAGTTGTATACCCAGAATCAGCACTTTAGTAACAGGGTTGAAATAGAGGGATATGCAACACACTCTCACTCCCTAAGCGTCCAATAGCGACGTTTGTTCAGTGTCCGTGGCGTCCAATTGTGACGCTCCTAGGCTCCTTCAGCGTCATAAAGGGACGCAAATAGCTTTCAACTGATTGCAATGTATTCCCATCTGCGTCGGGATTTGACGCTCATGGAAGCACGGCATTCGTTTATGCTCACATTGCCTTTAAGGGCTAAAGGCAATGTGAGCATCCATTCCCATTGGATAACGGAGAATTTTACACCCGGAAGTAAGTATTCCTCTTACTGTCGATTGATTTTACAGTGATATCTGCACTACTCATTGACTAAAAAACACCAGATTATCCTTGTTAATTACACAACATTGATTGGTTTAAATTGTGTACAATGCTTTTGTATTTTTCCCCTTCGATTCGGAGAAACAAATATGTTTTCTGAGTAAAGGATGGCAGAAGACACTACACTACCCAGAATCCCCAGTTATCGTTTGGCCTACACCATGTGCTCTGTTTGACAAACCCCGTTTTTTTCACCATTCATTCCGATGGCTGGCGTCTATGTCACATGATCTTCAAATTTCTCCCTGCAGAAAAAGAAAACATGGCCGAAATTCGTTTTATTCTGGGTGTAAAATGCCTATTTTAAAGTTAGTTTGGCCATTAAAATGCGTTTTGATGTCATTTGATGCGAGAAATATGAGTTGTTATTTCAGATTATGTGTGCAGTGGATGTACATGATCTTTAGTTTGCTAGTTATTACGAAGATTACTTCAGGAAATCGCGACGTTTTCATTTCAACCAAGGTGGTTGCTAGGGACGCTGCTATCGATATTATTTCTGTTATGTTGTGTAACTGTTTAATGGTGTTATCTTTATTGCTACCCCCTTCCCCGTCAATGTATAGTGTTGGTCCACAGCCTAAACATATTAGTTTAACAAAATCCGCATCTAAAGATATGTTATTTTCCCCTGTGCAATTCCAGTCTCACATCTCACAGCACATCGTCATTAACAAATACCGGAAACAGACCAAAATAATAATAATACCTTATTCCGAGTGTGCTTGCTTTTCTATTTGAAAGTCATCACATAACGGCATTGTAATACACGGTTCGGCTGCATTACATATTACATATCTGCCGTAGTTCTGTATTTATAGAGCCCTGATGAGAAGACAAACATGAGGAACTGAAAACGTGACGTGGATCATAAATAAATATATCAGCCATTAAACAACATCTTACATTTCTTTTCACACAATACGTCTCCTTGCAGTATCAGCACTAATATTTGATCCAATTGGTAGATAGGCTGTATTTACACCATAAAGGTGCACAGCTGATATAAAGGGACACCTGGTGGTTAAAGCATGTTATTGAATTTCAATATTTTTATTATTAGATATTAATACGATCCCTATAAAGTATATTCATTACTCGTTATTCTCTACTAATTGTTAATGAAAGACTGTATGTAATGACTATTTTGCACATCCCGTTCAAGATTTCAAGATGTTCTAATGTTTATTCATATAGGCCTACACAACTGTGGTGTAGTTCTGCACTGAATGAAAAACTTGGGTTGCAGGTTCCTCAATAGTGCATTACAAGACATCTATCAATATTTGTGCATACCTCCAGCAATGTTAACTATGTTGAAGCACTTATTTTAACTGATATTATACATAATGTATTACTCTTATAAGATGTATGTAGATATTTCATCTCTGGCCTTGTCAGGTATTGAACAATCAATAAATAAAGAACACAGAATTGTTGAATATAAAACACAGAATTTATGTGATTATACTAAATGATTTTCAAATAAACACAACTGCATATTTAACTGTTACACATGCTGATGTAACGCAAATGTTCCAACTTGGGATCAATAAAGTATATCTTATCTTAAGCTGATCGATGGCTACTGCCATATTTGCAAAATGTGCCTCTGAACCTTGACAAGTGCATGTTTCAGGCTTATCAATTAATGTAATGTAATGTTATCACAGGGGTCACAAACATAAGACCAGCTGTTAAATAAAGCTCTTCTGACCTTAGCTGGCATGTGGGTATATATATTAATGCTGCCCATATTGGGCACAAGCAATTTTCACCCATTTATTAATTATATGTTTTAAATGTGAGTGTTTCCTGTCCCCTAAACCTCCAGGGATGTACACAGTTTAATACTGGCAACTTCTTATTATGGGAAATACGAAAACGTCTTTTAAAACTACAACTCCCAGTAGAGACGTGCCATAGAGAACATGTTGCGAAACAGAATAGCCAGCATGTGTAGTTCTGGGGATGGGGTGGGGGAGGGGGGACGCAGTGGACCCGTTCAAATCCAGTTTTGGACAGTCTGCCGTGGTTCCATCCCATTTCAAGTGCTGTTCGAGAATCGGCTTAACCCTCGGAGCACACTCTCCAATCACAGAGCTTGAGGACTATCACGGGGTTTGTCAAGAGCACATGGTGTAGTCCAAACGATAGCTGGGGATTCTGGGTAGTGTAGTGTCTTCTGCCATCCTTTACTCCTGGGAATGGACGCTCACATTACCTTTAAGGGCAGCCGACATAAACGAATGCCGTGCTTCCATGAGCGTCAAATCCCGCCGCAGATGGGAATACATTGCAATCAGTTGAAAGCTATTTGCGTCCCTTTATGACGCTGAAGGAGCCTAGGAGCGTCACAATTGGACGCCACAGACACTGACCAAACGTCGCTATTGGACGCTTAGGGAGTGAGAGTGTGTTGGGATATGAGGCATGGCTATAATGGGTGATATTTTTGATATTTTGAGCAAAACACTTCATACTGTAGATATGTGTTTTATATATTTTTATATATCTGAGACCTATGCTATTGCCTAAAAATAGCATGATAGGTGACCTTTAAACCCAGAAACCGTTAGCCTTTTAGCACTTTCGGACTCCCTCAAAATTATTTTTAGCATTAACCTAGCATTAGCTTTTTACTTCTGGCAATTGCATTTACGTTTTCAACTACAGTATTAGTTGTTAATATGTAGGGATTATCCTGCTGAACAAAACTCTTAAATGCCTGTACCATAAATGTGTGTTTGCCACATACCTTGTTTTCTGCAATATCGCAAAATACAATTTTCCATTGATTTTGTTGAGGAAGCCATTATGCTAACTTCTGGATCAGCCTCCATAGGGTCTAATAGAGTATTTATTATGGACAAATGAAAGACAAGGGCAAGACAAGAACAAAATACTTAATATCTGTGAGGTCCTAGTGCAGCGTACCTGGACTCACATTCAGGTTCAGGTCCGGACTCAAGTCCAGAGGTTCAGGTTCAGGTCCGGACTTATAAGTCTGGACCTGAACCCATGGCTTGTGTCAAGTTGTGTGAGTAACTAAAGTGAACTTATTGTGAGCTAATTATCAATTGAACATTAACTCATAATCAACTCAAATTCAAACTCGTCAGGTTTATTGTGCTCCCTTCCAACTTGTGTCTACATTTCTCTACAAAGTACAAATGTAAAAAAACTACTTTTTGCCACTTAGTCTACAAATGACTTATGACAGCAACTACAGTGAACTACAACAAAGTTCAAACATTTATTTCATTTACCAAACTAAAGTAACCAAACAGTCCCTGAGCTGACTGAGCCTAAATCCCTAAACCGTTGCTGAAAGGTAGAGTGGACTATACGCATTACAATGTTACACACCTACTATACAGTATAGGCTACACTGTAGTGACTGAACAGTCAGAGTGTAGCCTACTGTCTGTACACCATGTCTTTTCTACAACTCTATGTGTACATTATACAGTACAGACTACATACATAGTGATGTACATACATACTGTTAGAAATTAAAATCAATGTTGATATGGCGTAACTTGAATTAAATACACTATTTAATTTAAATCAGTTTTATTCTGAAAAAAACGGAAGTTCACACTATTAACTTAATACTTTTATTCTGAAAAGTATTGACTTCCGGTTAGCATTAGCATGTGGCGAAATGCTACGATTTCAAACCGTGAATCGAAGGTGAAATGACATGTGATGTTGTACACTGAGCACACTGGGTTTAGCACTCATCTATTGCCGCTGAATAACGTTTATCAGGGAATGTTTAAATAACCACAGACACCAGAATGATGTAATTTAGCAACAGAAAAAGGCAGGAATTGCATTGGACGACGCCGGCCAATAGGAGAAGACCTCAGATGACAACAGGAAGAGCAAGCCAATAATTGATCTCTTCTACCTGCTGACCTGGGCTGGCGGGAGATGAGGAGAGCGCCTCCTTTTGCAATTTCATTTGTACACCACCGCATCTTTTGTGTAATTAAATGCTGTTAACTTTTATAAGCTTCCCTTGACTCTTTTCAGTCTCTCCTGCCTTCAGGGAGATTTTAGATGGTTTAGAACAAGAAGGAGAATATACGTAAGTGCTAGTTTTTTAACGAGTCCAAGTACCGGTTCCCGACATTCCGGTTTTAACCGGACTTGAACCGAAACTTGTTACAAGTCCAGTACCGGTTCGGCGTACCGGTACGCAGCACTATGAGGTCCTATATGCTTTGTTTCTGTTGATGCTTGCCACTACCGTACACCAGATCATTCAAGTTAGAGAGCTTTGCGCAGTGCTACTTCCCATAATAAATCATAGCAAAAACCTTATAGAGGCACTGGCTTCCCAAAAGCACCCATGGGCCAATGTGTCATGTTTGTTGGAGAAAACATGTCTCTACCAACACATCCAAAGTCTAATTATATATGCAAATAATTATCTGTGTGAGACGCCACTTCTGTCATATTGTAGGCAAATGTGGCGAAACATCCCAAATCCCTCAAAGGCCTCAGAATATCCGTAAACAACCCCCAGCCAAGGCATCCTTTGTGAAACCAGATGTTCAAGGAGACATAACGAAAAGCCTTGTCATGAGAGATTCTGAAGCCATTAGAAAATCCCAGCATAAAGAGTTTGCATATGCTTAGTCGAAGCATCCATCCTCCGCGTATGAGTAATGAAAACCTTTGCTGTCAAGGTAATTGCTATGCTTATACCTGCAATGGTACATCACCACTTGATGACAGCCTTCGTTTTTATAGGCATGGACCCCAAGCAAACTCGCTTTGGTTTTCAAAAGAGCTTGCGACCACAGCACTGTAGCGTGTTGTGTGACATTATAAGTATTTCTGAAGGGATGCCAAAGCTCTTAGACACGAAATACCAGGAAATACCGGTGTTTTATGAAATCCAACATAAATACTTGACACATGTTACACCCTGAACACTGCCTTCATGTTCTCTGGGTGTGCATGTGAAACTCCGAGTAATGGGCTTGTTTGTTTGAGAAACCATTTGGCTTTCTGCCCTGATTTCATAGATGTTTGTCTAATATATGTCACTGCATCTCAAGGTTCAAGGTTCTTTATTTGTCATACGAACATAGCTACAGAGTAGTTATGTCGATGAGAATCTTAGGTCACAGGCTTCTCCAACAGTGCAACACAATAATCTGTATTTGCACAACTTGAGCAGTGCCTTGGCTACCTCTAGACAGACAGGTTATTGTCGTGTTACTGGCCTAAGTGTTTTCTTGGAGCCTGAGGGCAGAAGAGAAAATACCGGAGATGGAAGGTAGAAAATAGTCCTGCTGGACTGTTTCTCATTACCACAGAGCCAAGGTGGAAGTTTGACCTGAAGAGACCTTGACTCCAACTGCCATAAACATGATACACAATCAGACAACTCATTGTGACACCCACAGACCCATAAGTAGAACAATACTTCACTTGTTTTGCTGCATAGCCACATCTTTGCTTAGAGATAGAGATACATTCACTGACAATTGATATTGCTATTACAAAATAACTAGAAAAAACGTTGTTTGCATATTGTTGGTGCAGCCAAACTGGTGTTCCTGAAACCCGACTGCCAAACTGGTTACTTGAGCCCAGAGAGGGAGGTGACATGGGTGTTACCACTACCTGCTGCCTTGTAATTTCTAAACCAGTCGTTTTGTGACAAAAACAGAAAAAGCCTAATTGCTAAATCCTGTTTGTTTGACTTTGCAGTGGTGTAGGAGGATAAGGCAAAACAAAGAACCTAAACAACCTGTATGTTGTGAGCAGAAAGATGATATTCTCGCAGTTGCCTATACTGTACATGAAAAATATTCAAGAACATAACTGTTCCTCCAGGAGATTGGGGATCTGGCTCCTCAGTTTCCTGGGCTTAGGAGAAACTGTCAGTGTACAGATGAATAAGCTTTGGCCCAGAGGCCACAGCAGCCAAAGAAAGCACAGCAGTTTTCCACCAAGCTCGACAACAGAGCTGCATAGTGTGCACTGTCTTTCACACGGAGGTGTCGGTAAAGGAGCCCCTCACAGCCTGAGGGGAGCTGTGTCAGGCAGAGGAAGACTTTAATATGATGTTTCCCCATGAGCAGCAGGATAAAACTCCTCTTGTTTTCACCTGCTGTCAATGTACTTCTGCAAATGAACCAATTGCATACAGTATGTTTAACGTCACCAACAGGAGGAAATATCTGCGGGATGAGTCAGCTTTTCCTAGACATATTATTGTTACATTTTTCTTTTGCCTTCTGGAGAGACATCGTTCATTGTTGTTGCCATGACTTATAATCAGGTTCCTCAGTAGTAGATGTTCTTGTGAACATTTAGTTTGGGATGCTGAGCATAAAGTTTGGAATCAAGTGCTTTGCAAATCTGCTAATTTAGCAGTCCGGGGCTGCAGCCCCCTTTTTAAAAACAACAACAGAGAGCATATGCCCAGAGGTGAATAAAATAAGGCTGCACAGGGGTTGATGCAGTGCAGACCCGAGCAGGCTTGGTATAGTTTGATCTGGCAGGCAGTGGATACCTCAGGTTCACTGCACTGTTGACTGCTGTTTGGCCCACAGTAACCATAGCGAGTTCAGTTTGTATCTCCATCACGTAAGGGCTGAGCTGAGAGGAGGGCAGATGGAGGATGACAGTTAAACAGAGCAGTGTTGCCTCAGAGGCACCAGAATACCTCCGTGACAAAACCCAGGCCCAGTTAATCGTAGAGATACAATATACAAAGCAAAACAAGAGCTATGTAAACTTCATTTATCTCCAATGAGCATCATCATTCGGGGGTAATTTGCAATGGGGATTAATCGGCACATTAGCGAACAATTCAAATGCAACAGCTATTCAATTCAAGTAATTGAAAATACTGCATGCAGATTTACTTTAACATTTGAACGCTGTGGTAACGCTGTAACCAGATGAGCGCAAGGTTTCATTTTACACACATTTGTATACAGATGCAGGACTTACACATGCCTGTTATCTAACCGACAGGTCCGCACGCACTCTCCAGCCGAAACTCTAATAAGCATTCATTCACAAACTAAATCAGGAGACCTTTAACGTTTTACGTCCAATTCGCTCCTTTTTTCCTCGCTGTACACTGCTCCAGTTTGGGCATTGGCCTGTCATCAGATTTAATTGTAGTTGCTGCTGTAGCGGAAGTTTAGTTCAATTATTTTTGATTAAATACTCCAAATCTCCACCCTCCATAATAGAGAACCGCAGTGACGCGTCCTAAAACCCGGAAGTAAGTTAGCATTTTTACCACGTCCGGTTCCTTCGATAAAAAGCAATGGGATTTCTCCATAGGATTTTGGAAAATAGCTCGAAATAAGGTCTGTGTTTGACACACATTGAAGATACAGATCACGTTTTGTTCTACATTACATACATCAGCAGTGACCCCACTGGTGATTCTTGAAGAGTTGACGTGTCTGAAAGACGATGGTTGTTAACAAGTGGCTGAATAGGACTACAGGCCGTTTTACGTCATTACACCGAACACGTAAAACACTCCTGCTAAGTTTGTTTGCCCTGCTCTGCTTGAAAGCAAGTACCTGCCTCCTGCAAACTGTTCAAACAAAAGCTTCAACTTGTATAATTTTGAATCTGTATTTTTGAATATGGATCTTAAGTCGGTGTGACGTTGAAGCAGCGACCCTGCTGTAGTTCCTTTATAGCTTTGCTTCTGGCGACTACATTTATGATTCAAAAATTATAAAAGTAGGCATGTGGATATTATCCGGCTGAACAAAACGTGATCCGTTTCATAAATCTGAGTCAACCACAGACCTTATTTCCAGCTATTTTCCAAAATCCTATGGAGAAATTGCTTTGTATCGAAGGAACCGGAAGGAGTTTACTTCCGGATTTTAGGACGCGTCACTGCGGTTCTCTATTGCGCTTGCTTCAGTTGCTTGCTACTTTCTAATGGTGGTGAGAGTGGTGCAGTGACGCTATCTATCTATCGATTAGATTTATGATACGAAAATTATAAAAGTAGAGTATGTGCATTTATCTAACAGGTTAGTTTTCCACAGACCTTATTTCGAGGTATTTTCCAAAATCCTATGGAGAAATCCCATTGCTTTCTGTCAAGGGAACGCGAGCGCAGCTTATTTCCGGGTTTTAGGACACGTCACTGCCACAGTAAGTTGATGCAATTTGATTGGATTGTGAGGCAAGGGAAGCCAGCCGCCTCTGGCTTCCCTTGGCATGGCCCTGACTAATCACAGGTTGGCAGGGGCATGACGTGAGCCTTGTCTGATTGGTCAATCCCTCAATTTTTTTTCACCAAGGGAAGCCAATTTCGGCTGGCCTCCTCTCGCAACAGAGTGCAATCTACTGTTTCACCATAACATCTAGAGGGGCGCTGTTTCACTCTTTGTAAAATACTCAATGAGAATGGGGGAGAGACGGGCCGGCAGCAACACACAGCACAGAAAAATTACCGAAACCAAACGAAGTGTTTTTATTTATTTATTAAAATTATAACTACAATCCGAAAAAACAGGGGAAGCCTGGCTTCCCTTGGCCTCCAGGAGAAAACGCCACTGGTCATGATGTTGGGTGTGTGAGTGTTTGTGTCATCATGGCAAATATAGCTGTACAGTCTGTCTGTCTGTCTGTCTGTCTGTCTGTCTGTCTGTCTGTCTGTGGGGCTTCGGCACCCCATATAATACAACTGGCCAAATTTGGTGCCAATAAACTTTACGGTCAAAATGAATGCTGAGTTTAAAAATGGGTGTGGTCTGAGCAAAGGGGCCAGAAGTATGTGGGCTATAATGGACCCCTCTACTTTGTGTCCCTGGCACAATTTGGCATCTTGGTCGGGGAGACCCCATGGCAAAATGGTCTCTAATTTTCGACTTTTGTTGCCACAGCAACTGTGCATGGCTTCTCTTTTATATAGTCTTCCTTTTTGCCTTTATTTAGCAATCATAAAGCAACCTGTTATTTATCAAATCTACTTGTTAAACTGCTTATGGGGAACTTAGGTGGTGTGTGCAAAAGAAGGATGGTTGGATTCCCCCTGTATTGCTGGTACCAGTAGCCCCTGTTCAATTGCCAATGAGGGGTTGACAGAAGACGTGAAGTGTGTCACTGCTTACCTACACAATGTGCAGGCAACAAGAAGGGAAGCCAATTATAGTATCTTTACAAATACTCCCTACATTTTAACATTATAAAGCAGGTCGGAAATTGGCAAAGTTTCGCCCTAAATAAATATTATTGTTATACTTAAAGAGGCCCTATTATGGTTTGGGGGGTTTTCTCTTTCAAGTGGTTTATATGTTTTTCTGCATTTGTAAATGGTCTGCAAAGACACACTTTTTTGTCACAACTGGGCTTCCCTATGTTAACTTATTGTTGAAAAATCTTCCCATTTTGAGATCAATAAAGTATATCTTATAACAATCAACCTATTGCTACAGTACCAGTACAGAGCTTACTGTATTGGGTTCAGCCTGCACTGTGTGACATTCACTGTCCTCGTGTCAGCTTTTTGACAAATACCGCAAGGCTGCGCTGAGACATCGAGCTTAGCAAAAAGTGCTTACCATTTTTATTTGCTTAATTTACAAACTCCCCCCCCCCACAACAATTCAAGAATTATTCATAATTATTGCTGCCTGGGCAGAATGTGCCTGTGCCTGAGCCCAGGGGATGGGACTGTAATGTATGCCCTCTGGATCTGAACTCTCCTTCTAAGGCAGCACAAGGGAATGAAACCAAAGGCAGTGATCATGTGAGGGTCTCTAAGATCACCCGTGTCTATATTTTGTCTCTTTTCAAATGGCATGCCCCCAGCAGGGCAGCAACCACCTATTCGGGTCCTCTTTTTTAACCAGCAACTTATACTCACTTAGGAAGTATTTATATATTTTCTCTTTGCTGCATTTCCTCCAGACAACTCTCTGAGAATTCCTTCGAAGCCAGGCAGAGAGAAGGGTGCGGTAGGAGAATGGGGTTAGGGGGTATCTCCCCTTATAGATGTGGGTGACATCACTTACCATACTTTCCTCTAGCAGGTCAACAGCATCACTGTCACCCGAAAAAGATGACTAGACTCAGTGCCCTTGTGGGATTAGATAATGAGGCCAGGTCATTGAGTTGCCCTGGGAGTGGTGTTTATTCGTGGATACGCACACACCACTCCTAGGGAAAGTTTAGCGACAAGACTGACATGCATAATAAAGTTTCAGTCGTGCTATTTTTAAATATAAACATACATACAACATAGCCAATTATATATGTAAAGCATGGCCAGCATGCTGATAAGGCCCTTCTTTATTGTGCCATTAACTATCATCTATAGTTGTTATAGTCTACCTTGTGATACTATTAAAAAAAGTATGAAGAAGAGAACATTTTGGGATTTTTTTTCTTTCAAAGACTGAAAGATCAATACCACTCTCCTGAATGTATAAATGTTGCATGTACACAATGAACAATTGAGCTGAGGGACACATCAATTAGATATTTTTAGATGCCGATTTATGCCGGTCATTTTCACATCTTCAATGTCGGAATTTCAAACAGAAATAATTGATACTAATTGATACAATTATTTATAGTCCCTTTCTATTAAATGTGTCACAGCCATTCCATTGAGCCAGCGTGCACATTACCAGAGCCCTGGCTTGCTTCAATGGAACAGAGCAATAATTATTTGTACCTGTGTTTACCCTGTAATTAGATGTCAAAACGACCAATGTAAAAAGGGCGTGTGTCCTAAAAACGACATAATGCGAACACCGTATAAGTACAGAGTTGGGGACAGGATATGGGGAGCTTAGTTTAGCATAATAACAGCTAGCTATCTTGACGTTTTTATAGAAATAAATGGTAGGCAGCCCACAATTTGTTTTAGGTAAGATTGTGTGCTGTAACTATTACATAACAAAAAACAGCTAAAACGGTTGTTAAATATGTCTGCACAGGTTCAGGTGTCTGTACAAGCACTACCCAGCAAGGCACTGCTCCTAGCTTTTGTTTGCCAACAAAGTACAACTCCTTAGACCCCAAATTGTCAATGTGAGCTGGTTACATTATTTACAGCCTGTGTTAAAGATGTATGGATCAAACTACTGTACCATTCTCATTGAAACAGGAGGAAACAGCTAGCCTGCCTATGCTCAAATGAAGGAAAATCCACCTACCAGCTAACTTAACTTTGGTAAGCTTTGTTTTCCTGTTTCTAGTCGTTATGCTAAGCTAAGCTAACTGGAGTCTTGCATAAGCTTCATGTTTGGCATGTGCCTAGGCAACCCAGTCTCACGGCATTTCGTGTTCACCAACACGATTTTTCTCCGGTCGGGTCGTGGAAGACCGGAAGCTGTGTGGTTCATAAAAACATGTTCTTACTCAATATCAAGCCACAGTTATTGCTTTTATTTTAAATCGTATAATTTCGGACTTTTGTTGTCGTCTGTGAGGAAAATAAATGGGGCTCAGAGCCTCAGGATACTGAAATCTGTATTTTTTAAATCTTTTTTTCCTTCTAATTTGTTATTCTTTTCAAAATAACACACTGTTATTTACTCACCAATAACACACAATTATCCTTGCTTTTATTTATTGGTTTAATTCCATAATCTCTGGCTTTTTTGGCGTCCGTCAGGAACTGAATTTCAAAATAAATATAACCGGAAACAGACGTAGGCATTTCGAGCGATTACCCAAGATCCTCAGCTATGGTTTTAAGCTCGCTGATTGGATGTGTTAGCCGCAATGCATGCTGGGAATTGGTGTTTATATTATATGAAATCCGGAAAACATTTTAAAAGTATAAAATAATACTTAATTCCGAGTGCTCTTGCTTTTCTCTTTGAAAGTCATCACATAACGGCATTGTAATACACAGTTCGGCTGCATTAAATATTACAGATCTGCCGTAGTTCTTTATTTAGAGAGCCCTGATGAGAAGACCTTTGGAAAAACTGGAAGAAATGCCGCCGAAACTGAATACTTGACGTGGATCATAAATATATCAACAATTAAACAACATCTTCAATTTCTCTTCACACAATACGTCTCCTTGCAGTATCAACACTAATTCGGCTGACTTTTACATTTGATCTAATTCATAGATAGGTTATATTTACACCATAACGGTGCACAGCTGATAGAAAAGGACTGTAGTTTTCAAAGATATTACTGATTTTCTTTGAATGTAAGAATGTAAATACTGAGTCTGAAATAGTATAGCAATATGCTGTAAAATGATGTGAAAGCATGAATAAAACTATACATCTTCAGATGTTGTACATACACACTAATAATACAAAGTTATTATGGCTGTGTGCACCTCCTAGTGGTTAAAGCACGTTATTGAATTATTGTTTGTATGTGTTATATTTGATTAAAAAAATATTAAGAGTACATACTTTCATAGGGGGAAAGTATAAATATAGAAATATAGAATATAAAAAATCAAGAAGATACTATAAGTGATCTCTACAATAAAACAGTTTAGTGCAGGATGTACACAGATATTAATAGGAGGAGGTGCAAAACAGAAAAACGGATTAACCTTTATTTAAACATTAAATATTAAGCCTGACAAAGTACTTAACGTCTAATATATTGCTTTCCTGCAATGTTAACTATGTTGAAGCACTTATTTTAACTGATATTATACACATTAATTATACTCTTATGTATGTAGATAGAATAAGAAATGTGCAGAATATGACAGTTTAATGGTGGAGGTATACACACATATTGATAGATGTCTTGTAATGCACTGTTGAGGAACCTGTGACCCAAGTTTTTCATTCATTGCATAACTACACCGTAGTTGTGTATGATATGTCAATAAACCTTTGAAAATCTTGTAAGGGATGTGCAAAATAGCCATAATATACAGTCTTTAATGAACTATTAGTAGAGAATAACGAGTAATGAATATACTTTATTACTTGTTTCCATTCATGTCAATTGCAGATCCATGTTTAGTCTTCTCAAGCACCAACTATCAAATATCTCTCCTGATTGTTGGCACTTGACAATGACCTTACCTGCATTTTACTCAGGTGTAACTAAAGTCTGATTTAAGGGTTGTTTATATTTCACATAATTAATCAGAATCTGCAAAGTAACTCAAATAAATGCAGTGGAGTCAAAATACCAGGTTAACCTCTGAATTGTAGTGGAGTAGAATTACAAAGTAGCAATGAGCTGTCATGTGGGTATATGTTAATGCTGCGCATTATGGACACAAGTGATTTTCACCCATTTATTAATTATATGTTTTACATTTGATAACACCAATGTGTTTAATAATGGCAACTTCTAATTGTGGGAAAAACGAAAACGTTCAGTAGAGACGTCCCATAGAACATTTTGCGAAACACAATAGCCAGCATGTGTAGTTCTGGAGGGGTGTTCGATTCCAGTTTTGGATAGTCTGGCGTGGTTTCGTTCCATTTCACACAGCTGTTTGACGCTCTGCGTAACCTTACGGGAACTGTAGTCCTAGACGATAGCTGGGGATTATGGGTAGTGTAGTGTCTTCGGCCATCCTAAACTCAGAAATGTTGACAATCGCAATGATGCTCGAAATGTCCCTTATAGGCCTACGTCTGTTTCCGGTTATTTTTATTTTGAAATTCAGTTCCTGACGGACACCAAAAAAGCCTGAGATTATGGAATGAAACCCATAAATAAAAGCAAGGATAATTGTGTGTTATTGGTGAGTAAATAACAGTGTGTTATTTTGAAAAGAATAACAAATTAGAAGGAAAAAAATATTTAAAAATACAGATTTCAGTATCCTGAGGCTCTGAGCCCCATTTATTTTCCTCACAGACGGCAACAAAAGTCCGAAATTATACGATTTAAAATAAAAGCAATAATTGTGGCTTGATATTGAGTAAGAACATGTTTTTATGAACCACACAGCTTCCGGTCTTCCACGACCCGACCGGAGAAAAAGACGTGCTGCAGCCTGCAGGCACGAAACACGTTACCAGTAGAAATATATTGCTTTTAAAATCGTGCTGTGCAACACGAAAAAAAGGGGCAAATCGTGATGGTGAACACGAATCAATAGATTAAAAATCGTGTTGGTGAACACGAAATGCCGTGAGACTGGGTTGGCCTAGGCGAGAGTGGTTTCATTCTTCTCAATTTACTAGAAACTACTACTATTAGAAAGAGAAAAGGTTTACAGCATCTTCAAAAATAATGAATGATTTGCTTTGAAAGCTTTGTCTTCCTGCTGTTCCCTGACAATAAACTCTGGCATGATTTATGGGTTGTTATCCTAAGAAGGCCTTTATAAGGCTTTCAACTCTCAAAAACATAATCTTCCCACATTGCTGGAAAATTACTTTGGCTCTACAAAGTTAGCAGCCTGTTTATTTTCAACTGATTTGCCTCTGGTATCTTAATGACATGTTGCATTCAAGACTGTCTTGTATCTTAGAGTGATGAGTCAGTACTGAACTTTCTAAGACCATCTAACAGTGGTCTCCATATACTTATATTTCATTTCAAATAGTTTAATCCGAGTGTGCTTGCTTTTCTCTTTGGAAGTCATCACATTCAGTAATAGCATTGTAATACACGGTTTGGCTGCATTAAATATTACATATCTGCCTTACCCCTAGTTTCCACCGGGTCCGTCTGCGGCGCATTACGGCTGCGCCACGGTTTTGGTCCGGCCTCCTCCGGCGTCATACCCTACCGGACGCGTTTCACGAGCGTTTCAGAAGCATTACGGAAGCGGAGCGTCGTGCATGCCGGCTCGCAGTTCTTGTTGATTTGGGCATATTTCCTGGACATTTGTACTTCTACAAGAAAGTAAGTAGGCTACGTAGTTAAATGGTTTATTTTTGTGTCTGTTTAAATCGTGTTTATTGTTGTTATTTCCTATTTTGTTGTGTTGTAGACTACAGACATAATTAATAATAATTGTAATAGTCCAGTTAAAAACAACATGAATCAAAGATGGGTTGCTGTATTTTAGTGGTAAAAAAAATTCATTCATCATCATAATTATTCTATATAATTATGTGCCTGTAAACCGAAGGAGAACGCTGGTGTTGTCCTTGTAAAAAAGATGCGTTGTGTCATATAAAATGAAGTGTTTTCCACTTCCAATATAAAAACTTCGTCGTTCATTGTGCGTGTCGTTGTGGAGACGATGTAGTGATGTGAAGGGGGGTCTGCAAATTAGTTTATTTGGGGAGTGGGCCGGATGCTGTCATCGTTCCACTTCCTGCCCGACATTACCTTACGGCTGCGTCGTGTCGAAAAATAGACTTCAATCCTATTTCGAGCGGAGCCCAGCGGCGAGACGCTTCTGGTACGCTTCTGAGCCGTAACGCGGCACGTCTGGTGGAAACTAGGGGTTAGTTCATTATTTATAGAGCCCTGATTAGAAGACTTCTAGACAAACTGGAAGAACTGCCACCGAAACTGAATATGTGACGTGGATCATAAATATATCAGAAATTAAACAACATCTTCAATTTCTCTTCCCACAATACGTCTCCTTGAAGCATCAACACTAATTCGGCTGACTTTTATATTTGATCCAATTGGTAGATAGGTTATATTTACACCATAACGGTGCACAGCTGATAGACAGGGACTTGTAGTTTTTAAAGATATTACTGATTTGCTTTGAATATAAGAATGCAAATGCTGAGTTGAGAGAATAGTCAGGGGTTTTGGGTGATGGGAGACACATCTATGGAATCAGAATTTCAATAGCTTACTGTTAAATGACTAACCTAAAGATAGACAATTTGTTTGAGAGAAACACATATGATGTAACTATTCCTTGACAAAAAAAACAGCTACAATGCTGGTTCTAGATTATGGCCGTTAAGCATATAGGTACAGGTGTCTGTACAAGCATGCTACAGTAGTAGCTACCACCCCCAGCAAGCACTGCTCTTTAATTGTAAGCCAATATACAGTACAACTCCTAAAACCCCAAATGGTCAATGTGAGCTGTCTTCATGTTTCTAGCCTTTTTGCTAAGCTAAGCTATCTGGAGGCTTAATGTTTGTCGTTGGCTTTGTGTTATCAATCTTCTCTGTGTACTCTTGGAAAGAAAGGGAGAGAGCTAAGCATATCTTCCAAAATAATGAATTATTTGCTTTGAAAACTTTATCTTTCTGTTGTTCACTGACAATAAACTCTAAACTGACAGTATTGATTCATGGCTTGTTATACTCAGAAGGCCTTTATAAGGCTTTCAACTCTAAAAAGATCATCTTCCACATTGCTAGAAAATTACTTTGACTATAGAATATGAGCAGCCTGTTTATTTTTCATGGATTTGCCTCTGGTATTTTAATAACATGCTGGATTCAAGACTTTCTTATATTCAAGAGTGATGAGTCTGTACTTCACTGTCCAAAACCATCTAACAGTGCTGGCCATACTTTATTTGATTATGTATTTGTTATCAATATAATTTGAGTTCTACCTGCATGGAATAACACTAAGGGGGCATGGAAAAGTACCGAGTGTTCAGGTCAGAGGACTACATTCCTGCTGTTATGGCATACAGCTTTCAGGATTCTGCCTTTTAAGGTAAGACCCCACTCTGTTTCTCCTTATCCCATGCAAGCTTGATCTTGCTGTCTCCCTCTGGGCCCACTGGGTTCCCCCGACTCTCCTTTTATAAGTTGTCACCAGCCAGTCAAGCGATCACATCTGCAGGAAATATCCAAGCAGCTTCCTTTCCTACGCCCGTAAAAAGAAACAGCAGCTGGCGGGCATTCATTTGACGCTTTGTTTGCAGGGGCTTTTTACACTTCAGCTTTGCACAGTTGATTTACGGCCAGGCAGTAAAGCGAAACAACACACAGCACGGATAGAAAGAGAGGGAAACACAAGAATGCCAAACTTCAATCTTTAGAAGAAAAATGAATGAGTTATGAAAGAGTGTTGATGATACTCTCGTAGTTCTGTGACCTCTGTCTCTCCGCTCTCAAGAGCTCCATTGTGCTTCAACTTTAAACACACTGAGCTGTGTCTGCAAAATTCATCTCATTTCCATTTCACACCGTAGGGAGTAAAGCAATTTAACAGCTTATACTTCAGCCTCTTTCACTGGATTGTCAATCATCTATGAGTATGAGGAGCCATATCTCTTTACCTCACTAAAAAATGTCTTGGACAGAGTTCTGGAATGCATCAAGATCAATATTGAATGTTTACAAAGAGTATTAACATAAAACTTTACAATATGAGCCAATGGTTGACATCACCAATAAATCAAAGCAAAATGTCATATTGACTTGAAATATCTCCCCGTGAAAATACACGTCTGAATCACTTCCCCATAGGAGTTTGATTCACGTGGTCAATGCTGCACCGAGCAAACAGAAGAAAATCAGTACATCGAATGAGCCCTCCTCAGGCAAGTTGTGACATAAGGCAGAATTTAACACTTCCAAATATTATTTTTGAGAGATCACTTTTAAAGCTTCCTTTGCTTATGACTTATCCAACATTGTTGCCATCCAACTTTATTATTCCCATACTCTTTATCCACTCCACACTTACATACCTGGCCTGTCCCAGGGATCACAGGGTCGCCGTCTTTCTGGAGGGAAAATACCAGCAATAAATTCTCCCACTTGCAAAGTTAATCTTTTGGCTGTCAGTAATCAATATCCCAGCCCAAATACAAATCACTGAGGTCAGAGTTCATGTTCTCTGAGGACCTGAGTGCTCTTTGTCTCTGGGAGCTGTCTAGTTCTTGAAATATGTCAAATTGAAGGATTATTGATGGTTGATCAGATCGACCCAACACTTAACAAACGTATTCTGCTAATAAGCATGTTATAAAAATGTCCATATGACTTGCGCTTGTGTGAACTGATCCTGGGGGGAAACGACTAGCAACAATCGGTTAACAAAGAGATACTGATCAGTATTTGTCTAATTGTAGTGCACATTTTAAAAGATTAAATATCTCTTGGAAAGTGTATCGGCTTTTACCTTCATCCTGTAAATGACTGATCCCTGTTTTACATAGTGTGACCTCAGAGTGATACTTTAGCTGATGTTGTGCAAACCTTTGTGGGGATTATCAATCTTTAATATGTGTTGCTCTTGGAAACACATCCTCAAAGTGTGTGGGGATCTTTTTGGAGAAGTGTTACGTGTCACCTTTCTGTGGACCAATCAGGGTTTAGCAAGACTTGATTCAGAACATGACAGTTGTTTGGTTATGAGTTGTATTGATAATCAAAAATACATCAAAACCTTAATAGATAGATAAGACATTTATTTTTGTAAAACCAAAAATGGGAAAATCTAAAAATATTTTTCAAAACTTTAACATGAATTCTTAAGCCAATAATATATACTGGTATTAAACATATTAGATGTTAGCCCACATTACGGTTTGTGTTACATAATTTGCCTGATTCGTACACTTTAAAAAATATATACTGTATATAACATAGATTACTTTTTTTCACTGTTTCCTGTCAATTCGGCTTTCATCATCTGTCAAAGAACGGCAGAAATGCCCCAAAAAATAGCTATGAATTAGCAAACATAATCCCCTGTTCTTTGATAACAGTGAAATGTTTCACACACAGGCAATTCCCATAATGAAACATACCATACAATTAGAACAAATTGAAAACGTCGCTGATACAGAGTTGATCAAACTTATATTGCTAATGTATGGAACCCGCCGCTCCCCACTGTAAATTAATTAATTAATTTAGACACATGAATTGCCACATTACTGTCACCTAGGCTGTTAAATAGATGTTATATTTCTTTTTTAAATGTCGGAGCAGGGAATATAATAAAATCACCCTTTAGATAGGTTGTTCTTTTGTTTTTACTGTATATCATTAACTTTACTTGTTATAAAACGTCTTTGGGTTTTGGGTTTATCATGCCCATATTCTCAATCCAAGGGAGCGCCTTGGATTGAGAATAGCCCCCAGTCAGAGCTGGTTGATGTCCCCAGGGAAAAGAAAGTTTGGGGCTCTCTGCTGGAACTGCTACCCCCGCGACCCGACCACGGATAAGCGGGAGAAGATGGATGGATGGATGGATGGATGGATATTCTCAATCCGTGTGAGTTAATTTTTTTGCTCCTTCTTTTGTCTTTTCTTCTACCTTTTCCATTTGTTGTTGATTGAAATTCCAATAAAAGTCATTTTAAATATTTACCATTCACCTGCTAGAATTTAAATAATTAAATTAAATTAAATAATTTCAATATATATTGGCTGTTAAAAAAACAACTCTCAGTGTTCTCAATGATAAGAGGATCAGACGGTGGTGAGCAGCACCCTCTACTGTTTCAACAGTTAGGGTCTGCCTGCTGCTCATGATATTTAAAAGACAACCACAATAAGTCAGCGCTTTAACAATGATAGCTTTAACTTTTTAAGAGGATTTTTCCCATTGTTGACACAAAGCTGATAACCAGACTACCCATGTTCGTCACAGAACTTGACAAAAACATTCCTCACTTTGAATGTCAAACACAATGAGGGCTGAATGTCTCCTCAGTTGTCCAGGGTTAGGGTTAGGGTTATCTGGACCAACATCTCCTTAATCAATCTGATTGATCAACCCTTGATCAATCTGTGTTATGGCAGAACTTCTTTCCCTTGTATTCAGGCTTCAATTTTGTATAAAAGATGTAACAACATGTATTATTTTGAGGCAGATTGCTGGACTGTCAAACTATTGTGAATGGAGGTGTTTCAGCTATCAAAGCATGTCAAAACCATCATTTACCTACATTGGATTGATTTTGTTAACTTCTAACCTAACTTATGAGGCAATATACCTCACCCAGGCCTGTGTATGTTTTTCTGTATGTTGCCCTCAGTGAGAAAAGTTTGGACACCCCTGATTTAGAGCTACTGAAAATGTTCAATCAAGGGTTACTCTAAAGCTCTTTTACAAAAGTTATGTTTTACTAATGAGATTATCTGCTCTTGCACCTCATTCCGAAGCCAGGGAGGGGAAGAATGAAAATGACTCAACTACTTTGTGGTCTGGCCTGATCCCAAGTCCTTTGCATGCAACCTGCTAATTCGTCCTGCTGGCTAACGACCTGCTTGCGTGCCAGTCGATCATTAGCGCCCCGTCAGAAAATGTCACATGCTCCCCCAGTCACTCAAGTCAGGGCCTGAGCAGAGATGGGCCTTAACCCACACAGCCAAGATGCTTGGGAAAAGAATGTGTAAATTAGTATTAGTAAAATTTGTTTAAATATTCCTGTCTTAAACATATTAGAAGAATATTCCTGTCTTAAACATATTAGACGGATAAAATGTGTTTGTTAGGTTGGACCGATTGAAGCTTTTAAAATATCAAAAAAACATAAATTGTGAAAATATAGTTCTCAAAATATTGTAAAAATATGTAATTTGCTTTGAAGCCACCTATCTCAATTTTTAAGATAAATTCACATTGTTGTTAATATTAAAAAAAAGTCAAAAGGATTTGTTTCCCAAATGGTGTTACTGAGGTACTTGCAAAAAAAGTCGTAAAGTATTGGTTTTGGGTGTGATTTTTCTCCCCAAAAAATGCAATTTTGTTTGGACTAATTATAGGATGGAAACTAAAATGATGTTAAAGGAATGGTATGCTCATGACACTCATTTTTAAATAATTATCATCCGATAAAACAGACCAGTCTCTGCCAGTCTTTCTTTTCTTTTTTTTTAATCCGATGACATTATCAGTGATTTTAAACTGATTATATACCGAAATAACATCAACACTGTGGGCGCCGCCATTTTCCGGACGTGACGTAAACCATGCGTTTGGTTTTCGAAGACACGTTGATCTCCATGTTATTTACTGTAGTTTCTCTCTTCAAATATGCCTCACTGTATCGCGAAATATTGCCACAATTCTGATAGGAACAATCCACGGAATGCTCGGTTCCATCTGTTGCCAAAAGGTAAGCGTAAGAAGTACATTCAGAGGCAGTGGCTAGCGAAATGTGGCCGGCCCGAACCGAGAGATTCACAGGCTCATGTATGCAGCGAACATTTCAAATTTCCGGACGACTACTCTGAGAGTATGATCAAACATAACATGGGATTTAAAGAACAACCATTACTCAATGGAGATGCAGTACCATCGGTCTTTCTGGTGTCATCACCGACCAGGACACCAGTTCGGCCAGTTGAGAAATCGCCCTCTGCAAGTGTGAAGCGACGGAGGAGCAGAAGTAGTGCTCGGAGTAAGAATAAGGTATGTTATAGCGCATTTCCATTGCAGCGGCTAGCCCCGTTTTAACGTCCTTTAGCGTCCAGGCCAGGACAGTTTTTGGTGGCCTTTCCATATAGCGTAGTACCGGCTAGTGTGTATTTTCCCCCAGTTTTTCCGGCCCCATAAAATCGTGATTCTATGGCCAGGGACAACGAAGCTGAGTATGCTAAACTAGAGAGGGAATCGCTAGCAAGGGTGGTACTACATGCATACATATAGTATCTTATATCATCTTCCTATTATACACACATGCATTTCCAAACATCTGGACTATCTATGTTGCAAATGTATTATCTTTTCAATTTACACACGGCATCTATTGCACGTCTGTCCGTCCTGGGAGAGGGATCCCTCCTCTGTTGCTCTCCCTGAGGTTTCTCCCATGTTCCCTTTAAACTGTGGGTTTTCTCCGGAAGTTTTTCCTTGTACGATGTGAGGGTCTAAGGACAGAGGGTGTCGTATTGTCATACTGATATGTATGGCTGAATTCCCCCATCCAATCTCTTCACATTGGTCAAAACTTCTTCCTCTGCTGACGAGTCCGAACTCAAATACTCCGCCATGTTTCCGTGTGTTGACAAAGTGAACGCATGGATGACGTCACGACCATCACGTGACTACTAAAAATGGCGGCGGCCAGACGGAATATACAGGTTTTGATAAAAAAGAGCTATAAAATCATTATTTACCGGGGAATATCGCTGATTTCTTCAGGGTATGGTTTAAACATAACGTTTCACTAAATACTGAAGTTTTGATTAATTATCTAATGAGTGGACCATTCCTTTAAAGGTCCCATGTCATGGCCATTTCTACTGATCATAATTCCATTGTTGAGGTATACTAAAATAGATTTACATTGTGCAATTTTCCAAACCCAGATGTGTATTCACTCTCTGTCCTAAACGGCTTGTTGGAGCTCCTGCCCCCCCCTCCCTATGAGCCCAGTGGCCGTCTGCGAGACAGGGAGACACAGCCGAACCCACACACACACCCGCAGCCTGGCTGGGAGGTTGTGTGTGTGCTCAGACACCGACTCACAGCCTTGCCGCATCCCGCCGTCTCAGGGAGGAGAAATCGGCGGGAGCTCCAACAAGGCATGTAGGACAGAGAGTGAATACACATACTATACAGAGATGCTGTATGAGAAACCAATGTGAGTTTGGAAAATTGCACAATATAAATCTATGTTATTATACCTCAACAATGGAATTATGATTATGAAATTTCCCTTGATATGAAGTTTTAAAAGTAGTTCCTCGACTGGCCAAGAGCTTCCTATTTTCTCTATTAAACTGTTTTTATTGGTATTTTAGGAATCGTCATAAAACCATAATAAATGTAAGGCTCTAGATTTGAGATTATTAATAGCGGCAAACAACGATTTGCTATAAAACATATGTTTTCCTGAGCAGAATATAAATTGTTCTGATTGTGTGTGTGCTTTGTCTATGCTTGTTTATTAAAAAAATAAAAATGGTATAAAAAGAGAGGAAAGCGTTCTACATTTTTTGTTTGTTCCATGTTCTGCCAAAGTGTAGGACTCAGCTGCTACATTATCCCTGTGCTCGTTCTGGATACAGGGCAGTGGCGTAGCCACCATAGGGCCAGGGTGGGCCCAGTTTACTCATTGGCCCACCCTGAGAAAGCTTCGGTGTCATTTTTTATTTTTTTTATTTATGTATTCACCCATTGAGAATATCTAAGCATTCAAAGTGAAATTCAAGTGTACAAATATCCTCTGAACCGAACACATTTACAGTAAAAACTGATTGTTGGTTCCGGCGCGCACCATAATAACGTGAGAGAGGCAGAGAGCTGCCTGCAAAAAAGCCAGACTCCAAGAAGAGACCCCACTGCCCTCATCTAGCAGCGATCTTCTATACGATAATTTTCTGATAACGATGAAATAGCCTCGCCTCCCTCTCCCCACCTCTCCTGCTGCTGGGCTGTCAGAAGAAGACAAAATGTTAACGGAAACTCTGCCGCACGGTTCCCTCCCTTGGAAGAGGCGTAGAGGTGGGTGTTTTTCATCTGCTGGTGGACAGTCCGGAGAGATATACACAGGGTTGGGTTGTAACGGAATACATGTAACGGCGTTACGTAATCAGAATTTAAATCAAGTGTATTCAGCTGGCGTTACATTTGAAAAACGAGTAATCTGATTACAGTTACTTTCGTAAACCTGAAGTGAATACTTATTGGAATTATTAGTGTAAAAGTTTCCTCACAAAATGTAATATTCATTACCGGCAGAACTGTGTGCACACTGCACAGTGCTGCAGCATGTCTGTGAGCGAGAGAGAGAGATTCAGCGTGTCTGTGAGGCCCCGCCCCCGCAGATGAGAAAGAGAGAGATCTCTTTCAAAATATATTGAAAGTTAGAAACGGAGATGGTTAGATAAAATGTGCTAGATAACGTTTATGTAGCATTTATTTATTGTCGAAATGATTTATAACGGGATAAAATCAAAGTGAATGGCCTGCTGCTGCTGAATGCATGGAGCAAGTGACTGGAAAAAGTTTTAAAAGTTATTACATCGTTTCAGATAATAATAATAATATATAATAATGATAATTCATTCTATTTAGGGGCACCTTTCAAAGCACCCAAGGACACCTTGCAATTCATAACATATTCTAAGGAAAGGTTTTAAGACAGTACAAAGAATCCAGTACGGGTGATGTTTTTTATATGTGGTGCAGATGAGAGAGCTGTCCAGAATGACACCAAGATGTTGTGTTTGTTCTCTTGATAAGCCATTAAAACAGTAAAATATGTGTCTCCTGTTCACCAAAACATACCCATCTGTTATGGGAAAATAAAGTATTCCAAAAGTATTCTAAAAGTAATCTGCCACCGCTACCGGCGGGGATTGTTGTTAGCGTCTGATGCGCAGAAGAAAAATCTGGTCCACCTTACTTTTTACAGGCCCACCCTAAAGTACATGTCTGCCTACTCTACTGGTACAGGGAGGTCAGACTTCTTGGTGCATTTACCCCCAGATTCAAGTTAAGATGCTTGTTGTTCATTTAAAAGTTTCACGTCCTTTAAATTAAAGGAAAAACTGAAGTTACCTACTGTAACTCCAGCTTCTTTGCGTATATGGCTTCGCCCTCTAAGGCTATCGCTATTCCCCCTGCGCACCCGCGCAGCACTGAAACATTTGTAGTCCACGCCCACCCGCAAGGTGGGCCCCATCCCCCGGCTCCCTTCGGGTATAAATAGGAAGGAGGCCCGACAATCTGCTCCCATACAAAATAACTTTTCTTCAGCTATTCGTGGAGCCAGTGGGGCCCAGCACTTAAGAGGGCTACGCCATTTACTCATAGAAGCTGGGGTTACAGTAGGTAACCTCAGTTCTATTTCGTATAGGCTTCGCCCTCTAAGGTTATCGCTATTGGGTTAAGGGCGAAGCATGATGTAGTCTGCGCCCCACTGGGTCTGCCCGGTACTAGAAGCACAGACACACCTGCTCAGATAATAACCCATGCCTATTGCGCCATGCGTAATGACGCATCCCAGTCCCTGGAATATAGCATAACATGAATATTTTCCATGAGGGGACGAAGGCTGGGAACAATACATACCTGCCACTGTGAGAAAGTAGAGACGAAGGTCATACTTTGCCCAGTGACAAAAAGAGGGGGAACAGCAGCTCTCTGCGTGCAGACAGGCAGGAGAGCGCACGGCTGGATCCCTGATGTCACTCACTCTGACAAGACACTCCGTACAAAATGTGTCAGAGGAAAAAAAGGAAACATCCCTCTCAGTGCATCAGGTACAGCAAATGTGTTGTCCCTATGTCCACCTAATATCAATTCAAACACCATGACACAATTCCATCAGATTAATGATAAAAACCTAGAGGACATTATTCAACTTCTGAAATCCTCCTCCTGCTGCCTTGATATTATTCCAACAGGATTTTTCAAAGATGTTTTTCGTGGCATGGCCTCAGATCTACTTCATATAGTAAACAAATCTCTTCACTCAGGTATTTTTCCACAGGCACTGAAAACTGCAGTCATTAAACCGCTCTTAAAAAAAGAATAATCTAGATGCTTCAGTAATGAACAATTACAGGCCCATATCAAACCTGCCATTTCTAGGTAAAATCATTGAAAAAGTAGTTTTTCAACAGTTGAGTAATTTCTTGCATTTAAAGAGTTGTTTCGATGTGTTCCAATCAGGCTTTCGTCCAAACCACAGCACTGAGACTGCTCTTGTAAAGGTCTTCAATGACAGCCACTTAAACACAGACTGTGGCAGAACTTCAGTGTTAGTATTATTAGATCTCAGTGCTGCGTTTGACACTGTTGACCACAACATATTACTCGACCGACTAGAAAACTGGGTGGGACTTTCGAAAACAGTTCTAAACTTTGTTTCTATAGGTAAATACACATCTGAGTTGACAAATATGACATGTGGGGTACCTCAAGGCTCCATCTTGGGGCCTCTTCTCTTTAACATCTACATGCTACCACTGGCTCGGATAATGAAAAACAAAATAAGTTACCATAGCTATGCGGATGACACACACATTTACTTAACAATTTCACCAGGAGACTATGCTCCAATTCAAACACTGAGTAAGTGCATTGAACAAATCAATGACTGGATGTGTCAGAACTTTCTCCAATTAAACAAAGATAAAACTGAGGTAATGGTTTTTGGAGCCAAGGCAGAACGTATAAAAGTTAGCGCTGAGCTTCAGTCTGCAATGTTCAAAACAACAGATAAAGCCAGAAATCTAGGTGTAGTCATGGACTCTGACCTGAGTTTCAACAGTCACATTAAAACAGTTACTAAATCAACCTACTATCACCTAAAGAATATATCTAGGATTAAAAGACTAATGTCACAGCAGGATTTGGAAAAACTTGTCCATGCTTTTATCTTCAGTAGACTGGACTACTGCAATGGTGTCTTCACAGGTCTCACTAAAAAATCTATTAGAAAGCTGCAGCTAATTCAGAACGCTGCTGCTCGAGTCCTCACTAACACTAAGAAAGTGGATCACATCACTCCTGCTCTGAAGTCTTTACACTGGCTTCCTGTGTGTCAAATAATAGATTTCAAAATACTGCTGCTGGTTTATAAAGCTTTGAATGGTTTAGGCCCAAAATACATTTCTGACCTACTGCTAAATTATTAACCATCCAGATCTCTCAGGTCTTCAGGGACTGGTCAGCTTTCTGTCCCCAGAGTCAGAACTAAACATGGAAAAGCAGCGTTCAGTTATTATTGTTACGGCCTATAGAATTGTGGACCCCAAAGCAAAAGACTGGAGAGAGATGGTCAATAAACGCTTTATTCAAGCAGAGAACAAAAAATACGGCAGTGGAGTCAGGAAGTTGGCTGGCAAAAATCCAAACAACGAGGAGAGCAGCGAGACACACCGGAGGGTCGAAACACAGGAATTATCTGGCAGGGAAGTGGCATGAGGACCGGGCTTTTATATCTACAGGTAAAGAGGTGAGTGGAAACAGGTGTGGGAGGAGCCAGCCAACTCCCTGTCACTCCCTGTCACACACCAGCCCTGCAGAGGAAAACAGAGAAGAGAGGGGTGAGACAGGAAATAGCACACAAAAGCACACAACAAAAATACAACTAAACAGAATCATAACAGTACCCCCCCCCCCTCAACGGACGCCTCCAGGCGTCCTACCAGGCCTGTCCGGGTACCTCTCATAAAAGTCCCTAAGGAGAGCATGGTCCAAAATCATGGAGCGGGAGACCCATTGACGCTCCTCTAGTCCGTACCCCTCCCAATCCACCAAGTACTGGAACCCCCGGCCTCGCCTTCGTACATCCAACAACCGCTGGACGGTGAAAGCAGGATGATTGTCAATACTCCGGGGGGGAGGAGGGGGCTCGGCCGGAGGGCTCAGAGGACTGGAGGAAACTGGTTTGAGAAGTGAGACATGAAATGCTGGGTGGACATTCAAGGCAGCGGGCAGCTTGAGCCTAACCACAGCGGGGTTAATAATCCGTTCAATGACAAACGGGCCAATGTACCTGGGTGCCAGTTTGCGGGAGTCAGTCTGGAGTGGCAGATCCCGGGAGGACAGCCAGACCTTCTGACCGGGCTGGTAGTCCGGGGCTGGAGTGCGATGGCGGTCTGCAAGCCTCTGCAGTGCGAACGAGAGCTGCCTGAGCTTCATGCCAGACTCTGCGGGCCCGCCGAAGATGCCCCTGTACTGAGGGGACTGCCACATCCCTCTCCTGGGCGGGGAAGAGAGGGGGTTGGAACCCAACAGAAGCCATGAATGGAGACATTCCTGTGGCGGAGCAAACCAGGGAGTTGTGGGCATATTCAACCCAAGGCAGGTGGGAGGCCCAGGAGACTGGATGGTGAGAAGAGACACAGCGAAGGGCTGCCTCCAGGTCCTGATTCGCACGCTCAGTCTGGCCGTTGGTCTGCGGGTGGTAACCTGATGACAGACTGGCTGACGCCCCCAATGCCTGGCAAAAGGCTTTCCAGACTCGAGAGGCAAATTGCGGACCCCTGTCAGAAACAATGTCCAGAGGAATGCCAGGCAATCTAAAAACATGCTGGGTGATTAGTGTAGCAGTCTCCAGAGCAGAAGGTAACTTAGGTAGGGGAACGAAGTGTACGGCCTTGGAAAAGCGGTCAACAATCGTCAGGATAACTGTATTTCCTTCCGATGGGGGAAGACCCGTCACGAAGTCCATGGCGATGTGAGACCAAGGCCGATGAGGAATGGGAAGAGGGCGGAGAAGACCAGCAGGGGCGCGGTGGGATGCCTTACTGCGGGCGCAGATGGAGCAGGCGGCGACATACTTATTGGCGTCAGAGGACATGGCGGGCCACCAGAAGCGTTGTTGGATGAGGCCTAGAGTCCGAAGTGCTCCTGGATGGCAAGCTATCTTAGAATCATGTCCCAACTGGAGCACTGAAGATCTGGCGTGCGGTGGAACGAACAGCCGACCCGGTGGACAACCCTCAGGAGCTGGATGGTCCTCTTGTGCCTCCAGGACCACCCTCTCAACCTCCCACCTGGCTACTCCCACCACACAGGAGGATGGAAGAATGGTTCCTGCGGATGGCTACTCAACCGGAGGAGCAAACTGACGTGACAGGGCATCTGCCTTAATGTTCCGTGAGCCTGGCCGATAGGTGAGGGTGAAGCTGAACCGGCCCAGAAAAAGTACCCATCGAGCCTGGCGAGAGTTGAGCCTGCGAGCAGAACGGAGATAAGCTAAGTTTCTGTGGTCCGTCCATACCACAAACGGATGAGTTGTGCCTTCAAGCCAGTGCCTCCATTCCTGCAGGGCTAAGACTACTGCCAGAAGCTCCCGATTTCCCACATCATAGTTTCTTTCTGCCGGGGAGAGCCGGCGGGAAAAGAAGGAGCAGGGATGCAACTTCTGGTCGGAGGCTGAGCGCTGGGAGAGGACTGCCCCTACACCAGTGTCGGAGGCATCCACTTCGACCACGAAAGGGGCTGAAGAATCAGGGTGAGATAACACAGGAGCAGAGGAAAACAAACACTTCAACATAGCAAAAGCAGCCTCAGCTTCAGATGACCACACAAAGGGAACTTTAACTGAGGTGAGCTTGGTGAGTGGGGCGGCTGCTCGACTATAGTCACGAATAAACCTGCGGTAAAAGTTGGCAAAACCAAGAAACCTTTGGAGTTGCTTTCTCGTTGTAGGAGTGGGCCATTCGGCCACTGCCATGACTTTGGCAGGGTCGGCTCTGACCTGTCCCTTCTCTACCACAAAACCCAGGAATGAAACAGAGGATACATGAAAGGCACACTTCTCAGCCTTAACATAAAGTCTGTTCTCCAGAAGTCTCTGTAGCACCAACCTCATGTGTTGGACATGTTCTTGGGGTCACGAGAGAAAATGAGGATATCATCAAGATACACAAAGACAAATCTGTTAAGCATATCACGAAGGACATCGTTAATGAGTGTCTGAAACACAGCAGGGGCGTTAGTTAACCCAAAAGGCATAACTAAATATTCAAAATGTCCCAGGGGCGTCTTAAACGCAGTCTTCCACTCGTCTCCCTCCCTTATCCTAACTAGGTGGTAGGCATTTCGGAGGTCCAACTTAGAGAAGATGGTGGCTTGATGGAGGAAACCAAAAGCTGAGTCTATGAGCGGAAGAGGATACTTATTCTTTACAGTAATGTCATTCAAGCCCCTGAAATCAATACAGGGGCGTAGAGTCTTATCCTTCTTGTCAACAAAAAAAACCCTGCCCCCAATGGAGAGCGAGAAGGGCGAATGAGACCAGTAGCAACAGAGTCAGTGATATAAGTCTCCATGGCCTCCCTCTCCGGCTTGGAGATATTATAAAGTCTGCTCGAAGGCAAGGGAGCACCGGGGAGCAAGTCAATGCCACAGTCATAAGGTCGATGAGGTGGTAGAGACAGGGCACGATCCTTGCTGAAAACCTCCTGGAGGTCATGATACTCAGAGGGAACTGACGTAAGGTCAACAGGTCTGGGGGGGGAACAGGTTTTGAAGTAACAGTGGTGGGTATGGCAGAGTGTAAACAGTGAGAGTGGCAGAACAAACTCCAATTGACGATGGATAAGGTGGCCCAGTCTATGTGTGGGTTGTGGAGTTTAAGCCAGGGGAGACCTAATACCAGCGGAGAAAGGGGTGAGGGAATGAGATAAAGGGAAATGGTCTCGTGATGATTACCTGAGAGTAACAATGACACTGGGGCAGTACGGTGAGTTACACGGGCAAGAAGCCTACCATCAAGAGAAAAAATGTTCTTGGGCTCTGGAAGGAGTTCTGAGGGGAGATTAGACTGGAAAACCAGGTCAGAGTCAATACAATTTTCATCAGCCCCTGAATCAACTAAGACTTGGAGAGGAAGGGAAACTTGAGAACTAGAAACCGTACCCTTTAACTGGAGACGATTAGCGTGGGAAGGGGAGACAGAAGTATGGCTCACCAGCGCCCCTCCCCCGGCTGCTGAGCCTGCTCTTTTGGCCGAGCGGAACAGTTGGCTCGAATGTGGCCAGCCTGACCACAGTATATGCAGAGCCTCTGGAGGAAACGGCGTTCCCGTTCAGCAGGTGAAAGCCTCATTCTCCCCAGCTGCATAGGCTCCTCTGGGCTTAGGGATGAGGAGACGGTGGGTGGGGTAGGAGAAAGGCTACAGGCGTTGGTTAGGAGGTGCAGACTGTCCAGGCGGACGTGGTGACTTGGGTTGGGAAAAGGGGAGAGGGAATCTCTGCCTATCTGTTCTCTCCCTTCGCCTCTCACGGAGGCGATTATCTAAGCGAATGGCCAAAGAAATTAACTCCTCAAGGGACGAAGTCTCATCTCGAGCAGCTAGCTCATGCTCATCACTGGTCGTTTAATCCACGGGAAAAAACTATCTGTAGAGCCGTCTCATCCCACCCGCTCTCTGCTGCGAGAATGCGGAAATCAATTGAGTAAGTGGAGACTGACTCAGAACCCTGGCGTAAAGAAAGGAGCCGATTACCGGCCTCCTTACCCTGAAGCGGGTGGTCAAAAACTCGATACATCTCGGTCTCAAACACAGGAAAGGAGTTATAGATAGCTGGGTTACTCTTGGCTGTGGCCACCGCCCATGCAGCTGCTTTACCCAATAACAAACTCATAACGAAAGCTACTCTAGTTCTGTCAGAGGAGTAAGTTAAAGGCTGCTGATCAAAAACTAGGGAGCACTGGTGAAGAAACTGACTGCATGTCCCCGAATCACCTGAATACCTCACAGGGGTGGGGATGAATGGTTCACGGGGTTGGCCGGGATGAATGACTGGAATCTCAGGAGCTGGAGGCGGTGGCGCAGGAGCTGGAGCCTTCAGAGTGTTGAGCTGGGTGAAAGACTGGTCCAAGCGGCCGCTGAGTTGAGTGAAACCGGTATTAAGGTTGTGGAGGGATTCCATGATACTTTGTAGGGCTTGTTCGTGCTGCCCCACACGAGCTCCCTGTGTCGAAATAGCTTGCTTCAATCTCTCAGTCTCTGCGGGGTCCATGCTTTGGCCAGATAATTCTGTTACGGCCTATAGAATTTTGGACCCCAAAGCAAAAGACTGGAGAGAGATGGTCAATAAACAAAAAGCTTTATTCAAGCAGAGAACAAAAAATACGGCAGTGGAGTCAGGAAGTTGGCTGGCAAAAATCCAAACAATAAATCCAAACAACGAGGAGAGCAGCGAGACACACCGGAGGGTCGAAACACAGAGGAATTATCTGGCAGGGAAGTGGCATGAGGACCAGGCTTTTATATCTACAGGTAAAGAGGTGAGTGGAAACAGGTGTGCCTCGTCTGCTACTGGGAGGAGCCAGCCAACTCCCTGTCACACACCAGGGCTGCAGTCGGATAGTTTAAAAATCAGCTCCTAAGTTCTAACCCTATCGTCTATTCCTTGACCTCTGAGTGAAACGTCACAGGGTTAAGGGATAGTGGATAGGAGAATTCAAAAGGACTTAGGAGAAGAGACTGCGGTACTTTAGAGAATCCGAATGCACTTTCACTATCTGACGTGTTTATGATGCGCCAGCGGACGTCATTGTGTGCGTCTGCTGCTGTGGGGAAACCATGGAAACTACAGTTCTCTATACAGCGGACTACAACATGGATGTTTAATAAGAACGAGGGACTACTGTGAGCTCATCTAGAGACTCTGCGCCGTGCTCTGATGCTGCTGCTTTGCTTTATGAACGTGGACAACAGAGAAACATATTCTTCATGACCAAAGTTGGAATTGAAATAAAAAAGGAAAGTGAAACTTATGCTCGTCACCCTCTCCCTCCGGTCCACATTAATACAAATGATCCCAATACGTATGATTGTATGAACTAAAGATCTTAAAATCAATACAGATGTATTTATTATAAACGTTAGTCCTTAACATCTATCACTGTGTATATCACCATTCAAACATCTTTTAAAAGTTGAACAAACCCCACACAGCTCAGTAAAGACTGAAATGTTGACTTTATTTGATAATTTCAGTGAAAACTAACGTTCATATTTCTCTTTTTGATTATAATACTGATGAACGTTCAAAACAAAGCACTTTGGCAACTTACCACCTATGTTTTAAAATGCTTAATAAGCGCCGTAACTTTCATGATATCATTTCTCGGTCATAATCGGTTGTTTCCGTGAATGGCCGACTGTTGAGTGACGGCAAATGCTGCGGCTGCAAGGCATTGTGGGGCAGCATTTTCGCTTCTCCTGTCGGTTAGGGAGGTCCAGTGGTTCCTAAGCTAAAGGAGGTTATAAAGGAAGTTTGAAACCTCCTTTCCTATCATTCTCATCATTCTAGAGAATTCGAACGGCACTTATCATGGCTGCCACTGAGGGACTTCCGGGTCATTTCACTCCTTTAGGAAGGTTCCTAAACTAAATGGACTATTCGACTTCAGCCCAGCCCTGCAGAGGAAAACGGAGAAGAGAGGGGTGAGACAGGAAATAGCACACAAAAGCACACAACAAAAATACAACTAAACAGAATCATAACAATTATGCTCCAAATATCTGGAACAAACTCCCAGAAACCTGCAGGTCCGCTGCAACTCTGACTATTTTTAAATCCAGACTAAAGACTTTTCTTTTTGCCGCTGCTTTTAATTGAACTATTCACATCTTAAACTGCACTGTAACTTTTATCCATGTATTTTTTCTTTTAATGTTTATTTTATTATCTTTTCTTTAAAAAAAAGTTGGTAAATTTGACCCGTAGCAGTTTTTTGATTGTATGTAACTTTATTTCAATAAAATATTAAAGTCTCCCAGTTCGTAACTTTTCCTGAAAGTGTGTTATGTAGCACCCTCTGTTGTTAAAAATTGTCAATATGAAGTCAGATTGAAAAAATCGCCAAAAGAAAAGCCATTTATACCCATATCCGCCAGCGGGTAATATTTACCTCATAGAAAATGCAGCGTAAACATGACGTGTTGCTATAGCAACGCCTTTTGTCTACTGCGGTTTCTTATCAGAGAGAGAGATTGAGAGATAGATAGATAGATAGATAGATAGATAGATAGATAGATAGATAGATAGATAGATAGATAGATAGATAGATAGATAGATAGATAGATATATTGATAGATGGATAGAGAGATAGACAGACTAATAGATAGTGTAACATCTTGGAGAATACAAGATCTTGGATGACTGAGCTCACGTTGAGGACGTAATGCATGCAGGTTACGTGCCAGTTGAATAAAGATGGACACTCGGAATGAGAGAAGTAGCCCGCGTCATCTGTTTATGTAGACAATTATATGTCCATAGAACAGAACATTACAGATGGATCGATAGATAGATAGAGAGATTTGTACCTAAACAAAACACAAGTCTAACACCAAGCATTTAAATCAGCACTCTTAGCGATATTTTATACTTCATGCTATCTGCACAAACTATGTCATATGAAAAGCTGAGAGTCCACAGATTCTATTGGTATAAGTTTCATCCCTGTGCGATCAAAACTCACTGTTCTGTATGATAAATAAAAGAACATTGTACCTTGAAAATCAATAGTGGGTACATTTTACCCGTTGGCGGTTTTAGGTATACAGCGACCTCTGGCGGTTCTAGTGTTAATGACTGATTTTAAATGCCATTTTCTTAATGTCTTTCGTTTTTTGTAAAGCTCTTTGAATTGCCTTGTGTTGAAAGTTGCTATATAAATAAACTTGCCTTGCCTTGCCTCTCATAAATGAACAGGGGGAAGACCAAGATGCAGCAGTGCAAATATCTTCCACTGACATTCCTCCGTGCAAAGCCGTGGAGGAGGAAAATTCCTCTGGTGGAGTGTGCATTGATGTTCTCCGGGGGCTCCACCCCAGAGGAGACATATGCCTGTGACACAGCTTCACACAGCCAGTGTGACAGCCGTTATGCAGACAGAGGCTGCCCGATCGAGCGCTCTCTATAATGCACAAACAGGCGCTGAGAATGGCGCAAGGCATCCGTGCGCGCCACTAGCAGGACAGCGCGCACAGGACAGAGGAGATGAGACATGGCTTCTTCCTCCGACCTGTAAGGAGGGGGGAATAAGCCAGCCAGGGTGATCACTCTTGACCTAAAAGAGCTTGTGATGACCTTTGGCATAAAAGCCGGGTTAGGGCGTAAAACAACTGAACTGCCATCTCCTTGGATACGGAGGCATGACGGAGCCACAGAGAGAGCAGACAAATCACTCACCCTTTTCGCTGTTAGAGCCAAAAGTAATACTACTTTGGCTGACAACAGTTTAAGGGGAACCTGGTCTAAAGGTTCAAATGGGGCTTTGCTTAGTGCGCGTAACACCAAAGCCAAATCCCACTGAGGCGCCAGTGCGCATGACACAAGTCTGAGTCTCCGTACTCCCCGCCTTACACGGCTGCTGCGCTCTGCGAGCCCCTTGGTTCAATTCGCCGGGAATATACATTGCTCTGATGGAGAGCAACGTGTGTGCGCGCCCAGAACAGCAGCCGCCTGGATGCGTTCAGAAGCTGCGCAGATCGTATTCCTCCCTGGCGATTAAGGTAGGCTGCTTCCATATCCGTGGCCTGTTGTCTGTGCAAATCAACACATGTTTGATTGTACAGCAACGGGGCGACTCCCCCGTTCTTTTCCGAGATTTAGAAAAATAGCGGGAGTAAAAACCGTGCAAGACACTGTTCGTGGGATGACAGGAGTGTTTCTTGTATCCCATGGAACTGCTGGGGGGAGAGGCTTCTCTGTGATGTGCCGTAATGGTCGTCATGGTGACGAGCCACGCCACGCCGTGAGGCAAAAGGGCTGCGAGGGAGTTTCGACACACTGCATTTCACTACTTCTCTCATCATGAGGCGCATACACGCCCAGGGGATGAGAGGTGTGTGTATGCTGTCCACACGAGGCGTTATAACGGTGCTCGTGGGTTATTATGACCGTGTGTAGGAGGCATATCTGGGACAGAGGAATGCCGCGAGCTCTGCAGTTTATAACCCAATAGGTTAAAAACAGCTGTTAGAAGAGACCCAAGGGGATCATCACGTGACCAGCTGACGCCAACGCCGAGCAGCTGCGTCACGGAGAGGGCTGTGTGGGTTGTGACACGCTGGAGGAGAGCTGTCAGTTCCTCCACTCGCTGCCGTGAGCCGCGCTCTCATGCTTCATGGACTCCACCATGGCGTGGAACTGGGGTCCGAACAGCCCGTACAGGCTGATTGGAGCGTCCAGTAGCACTTTCCTGGCCGTCTCCGTAACAGACGCCTACTTCCGCCAGAGGTGGCGCTGGATCTGTGTCACTAACGCGGAAATCCTCGCCTGGGAGACAGCGACGGACGCGCACAGAGTGAGCGCCGTGCTGGCCGCCTTGCTGATTTCCTCTGCCTCGGTGGTGGACCGCTCTACCAGTGTCACCACCAAGTTGGAGAGCAGCGCGATGTTATTCGGCCTGGCGGCGACATACTGGTCTCTGGGGGAGCTCAACGTAGGACGCCGTCCGGCGATTATGTTGGCCTGTCTTACCCCAAAAAACGCCGTCAGGCTCGGCTTCAGAGAAGGGGTGGCTGGGAAACCAGCATCTGTGAACCCCTCCACCTTGGTGAGGGGAACAATGTGGCCACCGGAGCCTTCAGGGTCCTCGGGTTCGCCGCTGCCCCCTCCTGGAACCTCCTGATGGCCGGGAAGCGTGGCCAGATCGGGTCACTCCTGACCGTCTGCACCCGCGAAAAAACTCCGGTTATGTCGTCCGGAGCACACCTCTCCTGAGCTAGGGGAACGAGGAGATCTCTGCAGGTGGGCCTTGCGTATGATCTCCGGCAGTTCCCTAGGATGCCACCTATCGCCGGTAGCGCTGTGGTGACGGAGAGGGGGAAAGCATGTTCGGTCGCCAAGCTGGCACCCTGCTCCGACTCTGTCTCCCCCGTCCGGGGGAGAGGAGGGAGGGGAGAACCGAACGGTGAACCGTGGAGGGAGGCGGGGCAGAAGTTGTCGGACTCCTGCCCGGCACTCTGCCCCCGTCCGCGGGCTCGTAAGCCTGGACGGGCCAATCGTCCTCCTCGGCCGCAGCAGCAAGAGCGTCCGCTCTCCGCTTCCTGTCGCCCGAGGGGAGACGGGCGCAGTGTGTGCATGCTACCTGCTGGTTTAGAGCCGCGTACGCGTGCTCTGACCCCAGGCAGGATTCGTATACTGCTTTTATCTGTGCTGGTCATAACTCATTATGAACCCAGAGCCACATGAGGGACAATCTCTCACACAATTGTTACTCATGTTTACTTTGCAATTTAAGTGTCTCTTGTGCTTCAGTAACGGGGTGCTGAAGAAAAGAGGGAGCAGATTGTCGGGCCTCCTTCCTACTGTATTTATACCGGAAGGGAGCCCGAGGGTGGGCGTGGACTACAAGTGTTTCAGTGCTGCGCGGGTGCGCAGGGGGATTACCCAATAGTGATAGCCTTACAGGGCGAAGTCATATACGAAATAGAACAAATAAACAGTTGTCATTGTAAGGGAAACTTCTGTAGCAATGGAGAGTCAGGACTCAGCGAGACATGGGACGAGCAGGAGTTCTGATGTCAAACACTGGCAGTTTATTACAAGCATCGGCCGGATAATTCATATCACAAATCACAGCAGCAGAAAGTTCTGACTGCATGGGTGGGTTGCCATGTCAATTCTGAATCCCTTCTCCCTTGGCAGACCTTTTAATTAGCTTCAGAGAGCTAATCAGCATATTGGGGGAGGCGTAAACATCTGTGGAGCTAGAGGAGATTATCCCCCAACTAGAAATACTCAATCACTTGTCAGTGGTGTTTAGAATGGCAAAAGCTGACACTTCCCATTCCTTAAGACAGATAACAGACTTCGGCTTGGTCGTAAAACGTCAACAGGCCGAAAGGTCAAATGTCTTAGTAAAGCTAAAATGATTCCCTCACAGTCATGATCTTGTCTTTTGTGTTTCCTGTTTGATTTTGTAGAACACTCTCCTTGTATCTTGTCCGGTTTCACTTCGTGTTTTGCCGCCTTTTGTGATTGTTTGCCCCACCCTGATTCTATCCACCTGTGTTTATTTTTTTATTCCTTTATTCATTAAAAACATATATGAACATTATATATTTTGTATACAAAAAAGTTGATATCAGTGGTAGACATATAAAGTAAACAAAGAATTACATCAAATTAATTAAACAAATGAAAAATATGTGTTAAATACAGTATCTAATTAGTTTTGATAGTCTTTTATGCATAAGACTTTTAATAGTGCTACTATATTCTTTGAATTCTGAAGGCGAGACACCCCAGGTGAATAGGGTAATTTTTTTTAACTTAAAGGTATCAGCTAGAAATTACTTACTTACAATGAGGCAATTGTTTTTTGTATTACAAGTTTTCTAAAATAGCATTTTCAAATATGCAAATTGTCCATTATCTCATTTACTCATTAAATATGCACATATCTTAACACATTTCAGGAATCGAAATCTGAACTTTGGATAAAGCCAGGTTCAAAATTCTTATTTCCTTTTGTAGTCATATTAGTATCTAAGACTTTTACAGAAGGGATATTGGATATCTCTTTTTATCACTCCATAAATTAGAAAATACTGTCAACAGCCCTAAAATATCAATTTTCGCCATGTTTTTAGGTATACAATGTTGTATAATTCAGGCTATGAATGATATATGAACAAACCCTTCTGTAAAAGCCTTCATAATATTGATAGGAATATAACTGGAAGGTTTGGTGTATCTACGACGTGCTACTGAAGTTGAAATCTCGAACTCAGAGAAGGAGAAAAAACTCATTTTGAGAAAACGACCTTTAAAGATTCTTGGATGACAGCTTGCGCATCGACGCATTCCGTGAAGGTATTTCATGTTCGGGGTCATTTGTTTTTTGTTTAACCTTGCTTCGTGCAAGTGACAATTGTTGTCGTCTTCTCTGTGAACGTTTTTTTCGCAGTTCTTTTCCCATTTTGAGATTTCAATTTCTAGCGGAAAGCTAACCAGTGTTTTAGCACACCACGTGACGCATCTGAACGAATCACGTTGTCAGAAATTGACACCAGCCAATGAGATTTCGTTTATTGGTTTAAGACCCCTTTGTGCTTTCACGATTGGTTGCTGATACAAAGGAAATGACCATATGTGGATCCGATGAGATTGTGCAGGAGAGACACAGGCCCTTTCTCATTTCTCTAACTCCCCTCCTCGACTCCTAACCTCCAGATTTAGTCCCGCCCACAGCAGATGCGAGCGGAGGAGCCGAGGAGGGGAACCGAGGAGAGAGGAGGGGAAGCAGCAGGCGGTTAGAGAAATGAGAAATCCTCTCCCCTGAGCAGTCATTTTAAGAGACGTCCATTAATGATGACAGGAGGCACAGCAGCCCTCTGTCTGATGGACAGATGTGTTCATGATGACTTATATATTTACTTTGATTCATTCACAGTGCGGTATAATGAGACAATAACAGGCTACAGATGCGGACACACACATATATATGTATATATTTATAATTTCAGAATCAAACAGAGCATTCATAATAACGTAACACTATCAGAGACTGGATATATCCCCCCCCCCCCTCTCTGGTCGCTGCAATAGAGAGGCGAAGTCACGCCCATCTACTTCCGGCCCATGGGACCCCGGAAGCGAAAAATTTACATTGAATTCAATGGAGAGAGAACACGTATCTTTTGATCCCGTTTGAATTGTGCCACAAACTACACATATGATGTTTGTCAAACTTAAACAATAAGTTCCATGTCAAAAAAGTCACATTTTGTCGTAAAACTGTTGAAATATAAGACTATGAAAAATACGCGACTACAAAGACTACAAATCCCAAATCCCATTCTGGGTCGCGTAAGGGATGTCACAGGCGATAATCCTCCAAGTGGTTGCGACTCGTAATTAAAGCGAAGAAGAAGAAGAAGATTTCATAACTGATTTATTCCCTCCAATAAATAAGAGATTGCTAAAAATAAATTCACTTTTACAAGATGCATGTGTGCTTTGTACCAGGTTGTAATCACATAAGTGATCATACCACTTGCTCGTTCTATCGATTCCCGTCTGATGAAAGGACCAGGAGTCGCTGGATCAGACATATCAGGTAATATACATGTTGTGCATGATGGAACATAGTCAAGTTAGCTACCTAGCTAGTAGCGACGAGTAGCGAGCACGTTAGTTAGCATTACATTACTTAGCCTTGTCATTTTTAGTAGCCTTACCATGAAGTTATTATTTTATTACATGAAGTAAGAGTAGGAGTAGATGGTAAGTATTTCGTGAAACATTTGAAGAGTAGCCTACTGCGCCATCCACCGGGTAAGGACTGGCTTATCTAAAGCCAGTTGAGTAGCACTTGAAACGATTGGCTCTTTGAAACCTGATGTTCTTATATGATTCTGTTTTCTTCAAGGTTGTGTCTTCCTGGTCGAATGTACTTATTGTAAGTCGCTTTGGATAAAAGCGTCAGCTAAATGCAATGTAATGTAATAATGTAATGTGCTATGGAAGCAGTCAGGGAGAGTCGAAGGCAGGCAGGGAGCTTTGCATGACAGATTCTTCTGGACGTGTTTCATTGTGATGACAGTAAGGGTGAGTCAATCTGTTTGTTGGAAAGACAGTAGTTGAGTGATTACTGAGAGAAAATTATTAGAAGAGATAATTATTCAAAGTGTTGTTACTTTAAAGTGTTATTACTGACCTTTTTATCTTTTATTTCCTTTCCCTCACCTGTAACTGCTGAGACCCTGAGGAACATGCACACTGGACTGACCTGCTCTGGCAACCTGATTTCCACTGTACGTAATAGTATTTGGTTATGGTATATTATTTATATACATCAAAGGCACAATGCACCCCCCAGAGACACACATGTATTGAGTGTGATATTTTGCATAGGTCAAGTGAAATCATCTTTACATAGAAAACTGTAGGAGCGGCAACTTGTTTTGAAATTGAATTTTTAATATCCGATAATGAAGTTGATCTGTTTTCTTTATTCTTCTCTCTTCCCAGCTCCATCCATCACCGTGCTCTGTTCCTGCAGGTCCTGCTTGCTAATCATTATGCTCATATGTTTTTACACAATTACAAATAAAGTCAATGTATTGTATGACATGAAGTTGTGCTTCATTCGGAGTCAATAATACATTCATTCTGCCTTCATCCATTCTGCCTTCAACTGCACAATGACTGTGGATTGCACCGACATCCATGTAGCTGCCCCCCAGTAAGATGAACCAAGCAAAGAGGGTCACCATCATGCCCAAGGACATCCAGCTGGCCCGCCGCATCCGCGGAGAGAGGGCTTAAACTGACCTGAGACACCCAAACACAACGGCTCTTTTAAGAGCCACCTACAGTTTCAAAGAGTTGCAATCCTACGTTACTATAATGATTAAACTGGTTCATGTGTCACTTAGTTTACTGAACCGTGATGAATGAAAGAAATGAGTGGTTTAAAGAAGTTACAAAGACATTAATATATAATAATAATACATTTTATTTCGAGGCCCCTTTCAGGACACCCAAGGTCGCCTTACAGTGCATTTAAAAGTGTTAAAACAGCTAAAACAAAACGGAACACAATTTAATCGAACCGACAAGGCAATACAGCAGCATAAAAGCATAAAACAGGCAGGACAAGAGTGTGAAGTGACGGAGTGAGAGGGGGATCTGTGATAGCAGGTTGAATGTGTTTTAGAGTGAGTAGGCCAGTTTAAACAGGTGAGTTTTGATGTGGGATTTGAATGTCGTGATGGAGTCAGACTGTTTGATGTGTGGAGGCAGAGAGTTCCAGAGCCTGGGTGCAGTGCAGCTAAAAGACCTGGCTCCCATGGTGCTAAGGCGGGAGGTGGGGACAGTCAGGAGTCCGGCTGAGGATGAGCGCAGGGAGCGGGAGCGGGTGTATTCCTGGAGGACGTTTGAGAGATAGGTGGGGGTGAGGTTGTTGAGGGCTTTGTATGTAAGCAGAAGGTTTTTGTAGACAATCCGGTGCTGAACAGGGAGCCAGTGAAGTTGGATGAGGATGGGGGTGATGTGGTCAGACGATTTGGTACAGGTAATGATCCGGGCAGCCGAGTTTTGAATGATTTGGAGTCTGTTGAGTAGTTTTGTGGGTAGGCCAGAGAGGATAGCATTACAGTAGTCAATCCGGGATGTGACAAATGCCTTAACCAGGATTTCGGTGCTGGATTGTGAAAGGGATGGGCGGAGTCTGGAAATGTTGCGGATATGGAAGAAGGCAGTCCGGGTGATGTTTTTTATGTGGTGTGCAAACGAAAGGGTGCTGTCCAGGATGACGCCAAGGCTTTTGACTTGGCTGGTGAAGGATACAGGGAAGCCGTCGATCATGATGCTTGGGGGTGGGGTGGTTAGGATTTTGGAGAGGGTGTTTTTTGAGCCGATGAGCAGGGCCTCAGTTTTACTACCATTTAGCTTCAGGAAGTTCCTGCTCATCCAGCTCCTGATATCCTGGAGGCAGGTGGTGAGGGAGGTGGGCGGGAGGGCGGTGTTGGGTTTGGTTGAGATATAGACTTGCGTGTCGTCAGCATAGCAGTGAAAGTGGATGCCATGGTGACGGAGGATTGTGCCTAGTGGGAGGAGGTACATGATGAATAGGAGTGGACCCAATACTGATTAATATATGAGTAACAGGTCAGTGTAAACACAACCTTCTGTCAATTATGGATCATTCAAACTATATACAAATAATATGTAATAAAGTTCTAAAATAAGTATTCGGTATATTCCTTGATAGCTTTTGGAGAAGGTTGTTTTTAAGTTTACTCAAATCTATCGTTTCAACTGTTTCACTTTATAAAAAGGAACAGGTGAGTAGAGCATCATTGAGTTTCTTATTCTGTCAGTAAATTATCCAAATGAAATGTTTATCATTATTTTAGTCAACCCTAAACAAATTGATTGTACCTTTTTAATAATGACCTTACATGGTTAAGTTAAATTAACTTCAGAAAATCAAATGTTTAAAGATAGGAACTTGCCATCCCACTGAAAAACAGTCCGTAGAGATTTAAAGGCGTAGTTGTAGATCAGTCCAACGTTTCATTTGGATTCATTTCTCCAACAGTCAACTATTTTCATAAAGAATAAATCAAGCCCCCGACCCCCATGCCCCTTCACCCGCTCCGGCACGGTGACAATGGCCTGATGTTGAGGCCGCGGCTCTGGCTCAGGTGACAAAAGCCATGCCATGCCACACTGTGCGCCCCTCAGTGCAGACCTGAACCAGTCTACATCCTGAGTGGCGATGTCTCTGGCCAGTGGGTTGTATTTCTCCTCTCGCTGTTGGTAAAGTTGAGACACCGGCTGGACTACTTTTGTCACGGTCGAGTGAAGGAAGCAGGACCCAAATGCAGATAACTTAAGAGAAACCCTTTATTATAAAGATAATGCAGAGACACGGAACACTCACCGGTGAACTCCGTCACCAACAAACAATGACCCAACACTGAACACAGAAAGAGACAAGACTAAATACAAGAAGGGGTAATCATGACAACGAGAAACAGCCGGGCAGAGGAGGAGAAACACAAGGACAACAGGTGAACACAATCGGGTAATCAGGGAGGGAAACAGACAGAAAGCAGACAGGCAGGAAATGGGGGTGAACACTTAACACAATAAGACAGGAAACCCAAAGACAAGAAAAACACCAACACAGACAAAACTACCAACGTGACCTAACATGTGAATTGTGACAACTTTGGAAGTGCCAGGCTTCCTCCACTGGCACTCAACATCTGTGGAGCTGATCTGCCACATGGCACATATTGCCAATGCTGCAGCGTGGCTGCATTTGTACATCCCCCGTGCACAATCACAGACAGCGCTCTGCATCGCGCCATCGTCTCCCATGCAGATCTGTATAAATAAAGTAAGTACCATGTTTGTTAGCATGCTATAATAGATTGAATGAGCAATAATACAAGGATGGTCTGGATCTGGGGGTGGGAGGGGTTATTTTTCCATAGTTTTGTCCTCTTGTTTGATTGTTGTTATTGTTTGTTTTTTCTGTATTTTTTGTAATGTGTGTTGTACTGGTTGTGATTGTACATTGTATTTTTCTAAATGTGTATGAATACATTTTTGAAAAACATTTGATCAACAATAAAAAAGGATTTGGTCAGGATCTAGACTCAGTGTGTAGTTTATTAATTAATCAATGCTCTCTAGATTAGGAAAACACATACCAGTGTACCCGAGGGAGTCACGCACAGCTGTGCCTGGATAACCAAACAAATTGACAAGATAACCAAAATCCTTGAATCTACACACAGCAAATAAACTCAAATGACACAACGAGATGTAAAAGGTGATCACACATACAGTATAGTCGATATAAAACTGGCCGCTTCAATCTGAAGAGCAACTAAAACAAAACACGGGAGTGTACCTTGTTCTTGTGAACACTAATGTTATCCACAGCATACACAGAGACCACGAAGTTCTTAAGGAGAAAACTAGTTCCTGAAACAAAACACGTTAGTGTACCTTGTTAGCTAATGTTAGCTAGCTGACATTAACGTTACACATTGCACTCATATTACTCACCAACATCTTGTAAAGCCGGTCCCGCTGCTCTTACAGAACCGACTAACTCCCCTTTCGTGTATGTACAGCTCTCAACGTGTCCAGACTTGTAGTCACCTCGTTTTATACTTTTATTCTCATTCTGAAAGAAACAGGTGACATTTGCTAACGTGACGGCCGTCTTTGTGATGGAGACGCGTATTGTGCGAGACTAGAGACCTGTAGTTCACTCAAAAATGTGTAACTTCACAGTTTTACGACACATTTTTATTTTTTTGACTTGCAAAATATTCTTTTAAATTGACAAACATCATATGTGTCATTTGTGGCACAATTCAAACGGGATCAAAAGATAACCTTTCTCTCTCCATTGACTTCAATGTATAATTTTACGCTTCCGGGGTCCCATGGAGGCTCCCGGAAAGGGAGGGACTTCGCCTCTCTATGAGGAAAATAAATTACGGGCCAAAAGTTTTATTTACAAGTATTACAAGTAAACAGAGGACACCAAACCAACTGAGACCTGTCTGTTCGCTGCATCTACACACACACTGTAACAGCAGGGCTGCCAAGTTTCAGTAAAAAGTAGGAGTGAGACTTTTGGGGTTGATGCGTTCGACGGCGATTTTTTTTGGCCTTTTTTAACGTCGATTTAGAGGAATATCTCAATTTAAATTAACATTAAGACTGTTGTGATGTCTTCACCCCCATGCCAGCTGCTCTCCCTGCACTGTCGGCCTTCTCATGCTTATATAGTGTTAATAATTGACCAGCACAAGTAGAAATGAAAACAATTGTAACAAGAAAGAGTTTAACAAATAAAATACATTTATTTATAAAATGTCAATATAATGAAACAATAGCAGCCTTTTAAGAACCAATAGCAGCCTTTTCCTTTAGTGCATTTTTTCTTTAAGTGTAACAACATTAGAACCTGAATAATATATATATATAATATATATTATAAAAAAATAAAGTGCATGTCTTTGTTTATGTTTTTTTCTTTTACATGACATGTCTCATGTTGTAGGTGTTTGTGGCCGATTTTGATGCCTTGATGACAGAGGGATGGGGCTCCCATTTGAAACACTGTGGCTCAAGGTTTGCCATCTTCACAGTCATGATGGATGACAGAGTTCCATCAAGAGCCAAACTGTTTCGGATTTTGGTCAGTCCCACCACAGAGAACACTCGTTCAGCATCAGCATTTGAATGCGGAAGTACCAACACCAACTTGGCAATACGAGAGAGCCTCCCAAATCTGCTCATCCCGGTCACCTTTGAAAAATGTAGGAAGCCTAATTACTCTCAAGTATTTTTGTATAGAATTAAGTTGATTACGTCAATGGGTATTTCAAAGGGTGCAGAATAATTCTTACCTTATTCTTCATTGATGCCATGTTCCCCCAAAAGTTCTCTATGTCGAACGTGGCTGGGTCTTCGGGCATGGCAATGTCCATGGATTGGTAGTCCAGAAACTCCTCACCCAGTTTGTCACGCTCGTCAGGTCCGTTGTATGGGAGAAGTTCAGGAAACCTAAAAAGAACACAATGTGCACTGATCTGGTAAAGTAATGTAGCTGAAACAGGTTGTTTTTCAGATGTGGTCATTAAACTTTACAATCTATTAAGAGAATGTGCCAATAGTCTTTAACCTGCTCTACTTATTAAGTATATTGAGATAACTTGTGTTGTGATTTGGCACTATAGATAAATGTACTTGACTTGATACCCCAACTAACCTGTGGACAAAGTACAAGGCGTCTTCCACTCCACACTCTGCCCTCTGCTGGACATCCAGAAACATGGCATGTTTTATGATGGGCTCTCTCATGGGGAGTCTCTTCATGGCATACTCCACAGCCCTCACCAGAACACTGCTGCCTGCTGGAACCTCTGCACTTGCTGCGGTGTAATGTCTCCTGCATCAAGGAGCCTGTTGAGTGTACCTCGAGTAGTGAAGCCGATCACCAGCTTTTCTCCTACGAGAGACACAATAAATCAACAACGTCACCTCATTAAGGTGCTGTATGCGATTCTGGAGAAAGATTGATGCAATATGTTCTCATTCCCAACACCAACATGTCAGTATGAGACTGGGAATAAGACCGGTGTTGAGTCACTTTAGCAATCATCAACAACCACAATAGCTAACTTGAAAGCACCCCTTTAAGTATCTTCATCACATCAGTGACACAAGGTACAGTCACTCATTTGGGCTAAAAGGATAACATAGGAAAGTCCTGTGGACTTGTTTCCATTGTGGTCGTGTGTGATGAGATGAGATGATCAAACTCATAACTTGTCTGCACAAGCAGCCCTCTAACAAACACCAACAGCACGATGTGAGTGAGATCAGTGAGTGGATAGTGTATGTGCATCTGCTGATGTGAAACTTGGAGGATTACCTGGCCCGTGGCTCATACTGCTGCAGGGTACGAGTCAAACACCTTTCCAGGCTCAACCATCGAGTGGAAACGTGCATAAGTATTTCCAAATACTCGCTTCCATGGAGCTCACAGAATTCTATGACAAGAATGGAACATCTTCATTTCAATTTAATTTAACTCTTCTGCATTTCATTTGGACTGCAGATACCTGTCAGGTAACCTTTACGATTGGTGCTTCCTTTAAACCAGTATCCCACATCCACAGTCAGATCCTCTGGATCAAATCCACACACCTGCAATACATGATGATTTATAATCACATGACACCACAGCATAACAACAACCTGTTAGACTTGACATTAGGCCTAACGGATACGGTAGGTCATAGAAATCATACATGATTCAACTCACCTCCAAAAAGCCCCGGCCAGCCTGTTTGGCAGTGTTGTGGACGGTGTGACAGGGCACCCATGGATGTAGATGCTGCCATGTTCTTTAAGAATTCTGGATGCGATGGAATTTCTTGCTCCTGTATTGACAGGTGCATTATCAACAGACAGACTCACAGTTTCTTCATGGTATGGCGTTTTTTTGCAAGGCCTCGTCCATCTCCTGGTATATCACTTCAGCTGTGCCGCAGCTTGGCCCGCTGGTGGGGCACATATCCACAAACCTGTGGACAACTGTACTGTGACCGCCATATACCCGCACAGTGAGCGGGTTCATCTTCTCTCTTCCTGCCACGATATGGTACGTGTCAGATTAAGGCACAGATCAGACTGAAATTGTGTGTGTGTGTGTGTGTGTGTGTGTGTGTGTGTGTGTGTGTGTGTGTGTGTGTGTGTGTGTGTGTGTGTGTGTGTGTGTGTGTGTGTGTGTGTGTGTGTGTATGTGTGTGTGTGTGTGTGTGTGTGTGTGTGTGTGTGTGTGTGTGTGTGTGTGTGTGTGTGTGTGTGTGTGTGTGTGTGTGTGTGTGTGTGTGTGTGTGGTGTGTGTGTGTGTGTGTGTGTGTTCTGTGATTAATAATATATCTAATATGGGTGCTGGAAAGTGTGGAAAGTGTAATGACCTGTATCATTTGATCCATCTGTGATTAATGTGAAAGGGTTGGTCCTCATCTTCATGACCAGTTCCTTTCTAAAATGTGGGGCCACTGCTTCATTTATTATGCACGATGTTTTAGTGCGGGCGCACTTGTAGTTCTGTGCAGTAGGGGAATCTTTGAAGCATTCTTTTGTGATCTGCTACTGCAAACGGCACATTGTGTTCGACCATTGACACTGCCACCTTTACCTCAGCTCTCCTGGTCTGCAACAGAAAGGGGGTCATCAAAGAGCAAATCATGTAAAAACATTCCATAAAACATTAAGTGTTTTTGGATTGAATAAATGCATTTATTGCCGACTCAAGGTCCCTAGAAATACACAATTACATACAACAATAAATATAACTAAAAACAGTCCAAATGAACATGTTAGACAAGGCATTTGTGACAGTTTGTTTCATTTACTATTATTTATGCTGATATAACCTACAAGTGCAATTCAGCCACTGCCACTGCTCATATATACCTTGGCCTCTTGTGCTGTCATGCCACCAACAGAGACTGGGGCATAATAAGGTGCAATCGTGGTTGTTGACTGTATTGCCTGTTCTTTGGCACGATGCCCTTCACTTTTCATATGCCTGATGACATCTGCCTTTCCTTGATGGGCACAGCTGTTCTCATGTCTGCATATAGAGCACCAATAGGAGGAGGTGGTGGTGCCTAGTGATGAATGGCCATTCTGCTGTCCACTCCCTTTTAAAAGTGCACCTGTAGGTGGCTGCTCCACTCTTAGCACTCTGCTTTTTCCCTGTTTCTACTCTCATCTCCACCGTTTCCTCTGCTGGCTCTTCTGTCTCATCCTCTGTGTCCTCTGGAGCCGTAATCTCTTCTACATCATCATCTTCTGTCTCCTCTGCAGTCTCATTCTCTGTGCCCTCTGGACACTCATTTTCCTCCGCTCTGTCATTCACTGAGAGATCCAAAGCCTCCTCCACTGTTTCCTCTGACCTGGCAAGTTTGGCAGGGGGTGGTTGATCCTCCACTGCCCAGAATGACTGCAGATCTCTCTGCTGCTTCTTCTTCTTCTTATCTGACATCTTTCAGACTTTCAAACTAACAGACAAACATCAGACAGAAATCGAAGTACAGTTAAGGAATGAATGATCCAGTCTTAAAAGATAGCTACATGTTACGGTTTGATTGATTGAATATTTTATTAGACAGAAATGCAAACAACACAGGTACAGTACTGTAAATTCCCTTAGCTCATAGCAAGCATCCATTAGCTCACACACGCGTGATGATTTAACTAGCTCACACACGCGTGATGATTTAACTAACACGGCTATAACTCACGGTTGTTTGTTGTTAAACCCACCGCAGCAACCTGCCACACTGCTCACCAGCAGCTTGTGTAACGCTCACGTAGTCAGACTCACCGTTGACTTCATAAAAATAAAAATAATGTGTTTGTAAAATTAAAATTGTGATTACCTACCGTTTGACCTCCCGCTTCAGATGAAAATGGGTTCTTCATAGGATAGAGACCAGACGCAATGACCGTCTTAAGCTGCCTCTGATTGGTTTGTATACGGTGCCTTTCTCGGTCAGCCAATCGGGGGCAGAATAGGGCGGGCTCACCCTATCCCTGACTCGAACTACGGCAAACCTCAAGCAACAAGTTATGGAAATATATCATTAAATAAAAAAATAATTATAAAGTAGTGAGAGGGGGGAAAAAGCATGTGAAATGGCAAGTGTGGCGTGAGGCGTGTGAAGAGGTTAAATTGCGTGACTCTCACTCTCAAAGGGTGAGACTTGGCAGCTCTGCACCACACACACCTACACTTAAAGAGCCTGTGACACGGTTTTCCCCCATCATCCAAACCCATCAATTTGAGTACATATTGTCCCCTTGAAAACCGTTACTGAACTGATTTTGGATATTTGTACTTTGATAACCATTAATCTGCCTTCAATGTTGACACTTTTCTGGATCTTCTCGCGGATTCTTCAAGTCCCGCCAAATGATGGGTGACGTCATTGCGGGCACAGCGCTCCAGCTGCACCGTCCAGGATCCCAGCATCTGCATGTAAACCTTTATATATATACAGTCAGATGTAAACGCACGACGGCGCACACAGCAGCAAGCTCAGACAGCGATGACAGGTTAATGTTGAACGTGTCTGAGAGCTCATATGAGGCTGAAGGATCGGTTTATGTTGTATCTGTTAGAAGTTTAGGAGTGAGGTGCGTCAATATGGGCGATCATATGGTCATGTAGCCACTGGTGGAATGGGACTAAAAATCATCCCGGGACTCTCGACCGGCCCACTTCGGTACCGCTAGTAAATTGTCAACGGGGGGAGTGGGGGATGTCAGGGGCGGCGGGTGCTGTAGATAGTAAATGTAAATATGTAAATATTTGTGTCACTGCATCCTGGTAAAATACAAATATAATGTATAATGGCTGTGTCTTTGACATTAGCGCTGCTCGCCACCTGTGCCCTGTACTACGAAGCCAGTTCAACAGACCCTGGATATGTTTGAGTAACAAACAAACTAACAACAACAAACTAACAAATGAGATCTCGCTAAGCGGTCCGACGACGCTGGTTATCAACTCGGTAAATCAAGCCAGGGTTTCTCTCTCCAGCTGAGAGCGCGTTCACGTCTAAGACACGCGTGGATCTGACTTTAATTACATTTGTCTCGAAGTGTTTCGTCAACATAATGTGTTAAATAATACTTCTGCATACAGTCTGTGACACTGTGAGTGTTGCACGGCCAGATGAGGCTGGAGAAGCTGACTCAGATCAGGAAATATATTATATATTATGATATTATATGATCGATGATCTGATTGATGATGTAATATGAATGATAAGTGCGACACGTCGGCGTCTTCTCTGCATACGGCAGTTTAAACTGTATTTCCTTTATCCTGTAATATGACTTGATTTAAACTCCGCACACTGAGTTCATCTATTTTCTATAGACGCCGGAGGCGGGCAGCGTCAGGTAAAAGAAGTTATTTAGCCTTCCCAAACCTGAGCCTCACGCGCCGCCTATGGGGGATGTGCTGGTGACTTATCCGACCGGCCCACTTCGGTACCGGCCCATCGGGATTCGTCCCGATGGCCAGTCCGCCACTGCACCCAGCCCACGTAAACTGTCAACGGGGGGAGCCTCGCTGCGGGGAAACGGTGGACCTAGTGTCCCGATCGGAGTGGGAATAATAATAATAATCCGTGCATTTTATCCATTAATTTCCCCAACATTGTGGTAAAAAAAACACACGTTTAATCCATGTTGGTGTACTACAACTACAAAAAGCATCGGTTTGTTTTCTCATCAGGAAATGCAGACCGGCTCAAACAAACGATCATTTAATGTATCATATGTTCGCCGAATTGACATGAAAGCACTAATAAATGTAGTTTGATCCACTTGAGTTTACAACCACAAAAATAATCGATATGTTTTTATATCACATCCGACGGGAGGAAATTCAGCAGCTCTCACTACCGATTTTTAATCCTAATGTAATCATCATCTTCACCACGATCATCTATGTTTATGTCGCCGGATTGACATGAAAGCACTGACAAATATGAATATACTGTAGTCAACTTCATTAAAACGTTATTAACGTGCCTGAACTCAGTAATTCACCATTTCTACGCATGACAACACACTTTGTCCGTGTTTGGCTCTCGAAGCGTTCCCGCATTGACCTCACTTCCGGCTTCCCCCAAAACTTCAAAATGAGTCGAAGGAATTTCCCCGCGATGTTCGAAATTATTGATATTTAACGGAACGGTATCGCTTTTTCTTTTTTAAACTGACGGTTCGAGATTACTAGTAGCCCAATATTTCATTGCACAACAGTTGTTGGGATGGTGTCACAGGCTCTTTAAGAGGCTTCTCAATACTCAAATTTCCCCTCCTCAACTCCTCAACTCCTCGACTCCTCGGTCCTCCGGTAGTGACCCGGAAATGAATTTCAGCGAGCCATTTTGAAGGACGTCTCATTTCTCTAAATGCACACCGAGGACCGAGGATCGAGCGTCGAGGAGGCTCTTTGGAGGAGCTATAACCGAGGATACACTGATGGTTCCTCCACGGCTCCTCCGCAGATGCATTTCCGGGAACGGTGGAGGCGTGACGCACGGCCGGACTTATCTCAGCCAATGACAGCTCTGCATGCATCCCCTGGATATTATTTTAGAAACTGCTCTCATCGCAACGCGATGTTTACAGTGAGAACAGCTGTGAGGCCCGTGCAGAAAGCAGAGCAGTGTGTAAAATATATATCACTCAGTATAACAGACCTACTCTCTTTATTTGCTTTAGTTTAGTAGATATCTACAAAGAGTCGATATTTTTCTAAGAACATTTAGTGCTTCACATAATAAAATACACAACGGCTGTAGCCTGATTATGCTTTAGGAGCTGTAGGTGTGTGTGGTACAGTGTCGGTGCGTGTTGTACAGTATGTAGGTGTGTGTTGTACAGTGCGCAGATGCGGCGGACAGACAGGTCTCAGTTGGTTTGGTGTCCTCTGCAGAGGCGGCGCTAGGGGGTGGCTACTTGGGCTCAAGCCCCGGATGTTTTCTGAAAAGCCCCGGATGTTTCACTTAAAAAAAAAAAATTGATTTTTTTTTTTTTTTAAATGTCTCGGGAGTAATGTGCAGTACCGGAGTCCACCAGAGAGGCAGCCGCTACCGGACATTAGCCTGCGTACTGCGTAGCCTTCCCTGCCCTGAAGAAGAAGTGATCCTTCCTAGTGCCTGACGAGTTTTAAGCTAATAGCCTAAGTTATGGATATTAGAAAGTTATTTTCATCGAAGCAGGCGCCACAAGCTGCAGCAGCAGCAGCAGTATCAGCAACTGACAACAATGTCATCACCAGCAGTGAAGAAATGGATGATGTTTCAGGTGTGTGAATCTAATGGTGATATCTGCACTCTGGCTGACTGAGTAAGAAGTGAAAAAGAGTGATGTACTGTAACTTTAATCTTATAGCTAGTAAACATGGAGTAACCAAGGCAAGGCAAGTTTATTTATATAGCACCTTTCAACACAAGGCAATTCAAGGTGCTTTACAAAAATGAAAGACATTCAGACAAAGGCATTTAAAAACAGTAAAAGATAATAAAAGAAACATTAAAAGAAAAAATACATGAATACAAAATTACAGTGCAGTTTAAGATATGAATAGTTCACACAGAAGTTCCACTTTACTGATGAACACAACAGCTCAGTTTAAATTAAAAGCAGCGACAAAAAGATAAACCACACTAAGTCAATACCCTTATATGTTAGTATGTATACAGAACATGACTAAAAATTATCCTAAGATGTAACGTTAACCCTTCATACCTCAGTCTACTTTTAAGACACTAAAATAACGTATTCCAATTTTTATTTTGTTTTCCCGCGTGGAATTATACCGGCTCTCGTTTCAGTACACATAACAACGGAACCATAGCAACGGAACTGACAGGCAACGGAACTGACAGGCAACACTCTGAATCCGATTGGCTGTGACTGCATCCACTCAGAGTGCCCGATTCAGAAACGTGACTCTTACACTCTTTACGTCACAAACAAAGATGGTGGATGAGAATAGATCTATAAAACGATAAGCAATGCACAGTGGATCGGAAGAGGACGGTGTGTCGGCTTTGTTCGATAGCGGTGCGGTATGCTAATGGTGACACACGCCAAAAATGCTAAATCACATCAGAAGGCAAAATGCAGGATCTGTTTGGTATTTTGAAAGAAAAACTATTTATATACTTTATATAGGTATGGCCCTACAATATATTGTTCAAATATAGCATGATATGTCCCCTTTAAGGTATTATTAAGGTAGGGTTAATGTGCTCTCAAAGTGCACCAGATTGATGCTTTTAAAAATCTTCCCCCCTAGAGGAGGCGACGACCCCCCTAAAGGATGTGTGGTCCACCCCCCACTTGTAAAAAAAATAGCACTTTACCCCTGCACCCCCCCCCCCCCCAACAACTCCTGGGCTAAGCCCCGGATCTCCTACAATCCTAAATCCGCCTCTGGTCCTCTGCTTACTTTTAATACTTGCAAATACAACTTTTGGCCCGTAATTTCAATTCCCCATTTCAGCGACCAGAGAGAGGGGGGGATATATCCAGTCTCTGATTGTGTTACGTTATTATGAGAGTGCTCTCATACTTTAAATTGCATATATTTATATAAATATAGTTGTGTGTGTGTGTCCGCATCTGTAGCCTGTTATTGTCTCATTATACCGCACTCTCAATGAATTCAAAGTACATATATGGGGGAACAATGTTCAGCTGATCTAACAGAGATTATAAAATATGACAAAACACTCGACAGCTGATGCAGCTGTTGCCACGTAATAATGAACGGACGTCGCTTTAATATGACCGCTCAGAGGAGAGGAGTTCTCATTTCTTTAAACGTCTGCTGCTTCCCCTCCTCTTTCCTCGGTTCCCCTCCTCGGTCCTCCGCTCGCATCTCCTGTGGGCGGGACTAAGTCTCGAGGAGGGGAGTCGAGGAGGGGAGTCGAGGAGGGGACATTTAAGAATTGAGAAGCTACAGCTGTTGTGTATTTTATTATGTGAAGCACTGAATGGTTGTAGAAAAATCTACTAAAAAATCTACTAAAAAATCTACTAAACTAAAGCAAATAAAGAGAGTAGGCCTGTTATACTGAGTGATATATATTATACGCACTGCTCTGCTTTCTGCAAGAACCTCACAGCTGTTCTCTCTGTAAACATCGCGTCGCGATGAAAGCAGTTTCTAAAATAATATCCAGGGGATGCATGCAGAGCTGTCATTGGCTGAGATAAGTCCGGCCGTGCGTCACGACTCTTTGAAACATCTCTGTTCCCGGAAATGCATCCGTGAAGGACCATGGAGGACCCATCAGTGTATCCTCGGTTATAGCTCCTCCAGAGAGGCTCCTCGATGCTCGGTCCTCGACGTGCATTTAGAGAAATGAGATGTCCTTCAACATGGCGCGCTAAAATTCATTTCCGGGTCACTACCGGAGGACAGAGGAGTCGAGGAGTCGAGGAGGGGGATTTGATTAAATGAGAAAGGGCCACAGCTTTCCAACGATATCTCTGACGACATGGTGCACACAGCGGTCGCGGTAGTTTATGTTACGTTAGAATGCTAACTTTTGGTGAATTTAGGAGAAATCTCCAGACGCAAATAGACAAACTATAGTAAAAATAAACACATAAATGTGTATTTTGTACGTTTTCCTTCCAAAAGCCTGAAAGAAAACATGTTATAGAGTCAACACAATCAAGGTGTGCTGTCCTCAAATCATAGATGTGAATGTATTCACATAGCACATTAACCCACAGCACGGGAATATGTGTCCTAGGACTAGTGTCCCTGGATTTTAACACACTGTGGAAGCATTCCTTTCCCAGTCAGATCTTTCCGGATCTCTCTTATAAAAGTTATGAAATATTTATTTTAAAGGAATGGTATGCTCATGACACTTATTTTTAAATAATTATCATCCGATAAAACAGACCAGTCTCTGCCAGTCTTCTTCTTCTTCTTTTTTTTTTTTTAATCCGATGACATTATCAGTGATTTTAAACTGATTATATACCAAAATAACATCAACACTGTGGGCGCCGCCATTTTCCGGACGTGACGTAAACCATGCGTTTGGTTTTCGAAGACACGTTGATCTCCATGTTATTTACTGTAGTTTCTCTCTTCAAATATGCCTCACTGTATCGCGAAATATTGCCACAATTCTGATAGGAACAATCCACGGAATGCTCGGTTCCATCTGTTGCCAAAAGGTAAGCGTAAGAAGTACATTCAGAGGCAGTGGCTAGCGAAATGTGGCCGGCCCGAACCGAGAGATTCACAGGCTCATGTATGCAGCGAACATTTCACATTTCCGGACGACTACTCTGAGAGTATGATCAAACATAACATGGGATTTATGGAACAACCATTACTCAATGGAGATGCAGTACCATCGGTCTTTCTGGTGTCATCACCGACCAGGACACCAGTTCGGCCAGTTGAGAAATCGCCCTCTGCAAGTGTGAAGGGACGGAGGAGCAGAAGTAGTGCTCGGAGTAAGAATAAGGTATGGTATAGCGCATTTCCATTGCAGCGGCTAGCCCCGTTTTAACGTCCAGGCCAGGACAGTTTTTGGTGGCCTTTCCATATAGCGTAGTACCGGCTAGTGTGTATTTTCCCCCAGTTTTTTCCGGCCCCATAAAATCGTGATTCTATGGCCAGGGACAACGAAGCTGAGTATGCTAAACTAGAGAGGGAATCGCTAGCAAGGGTGGTACTACATGCATACATATAGTATCTTATATCATCTTCCTATTATACACACATGCATTTCCAAACATTTGGACTACCTATGTTGCAAATGTATTATCTTTTCAATTTACACACGGCATCTATTGCACGTCTGTCCGTCCTGGGAGAGGGATCCCTCCTCTGCTGCTCTCCCTGAGGTTTCTCCCATGTTCCCTTTAAACTGTGGGTTTTCTCCGGAAGTTTTTCCTTGTACGATGTGAGGGTCTAAGGACAGAGGGTGTCGTATTGTCATACTGATATGTATGGCTGAATTCCCCCATCCAATCTCTTCACATTGGTCAAAACTTCTTCCTCTGCTGACGAGTCCGAACTCAAATACTCCACATGTTTCCGTGTGTTGACAAAGTGAACGCATGGATGACGTCACGACCATCACGTGACTACTGAAAATGGCAAAAATGGCAGCGGCCAGACGGAATATACAGGTTTTTATAAAAAGAGCTATAAAATCATTATTTACCGGGGAATATCGCTGATTTCTTCAGGGTATGGTTTAAACATAACGTTTCACTAAATACTGAAGTTTTGATTAATTATCTAATGAGTGGACCATTCCTTTAAATACATGATGTGTAATGAATGCACTTGCTGTTATACACTGAAAAAACTAAACCGTTGACTTTAATGAAATGTATTATGTCAACCCATCTCACATAGGTGTATTAGTTAGTTGAAAGCAATAATATTAAGTTGAACCTAATATTTTGTATTTAAACTTAATATTATTGCTTTTTACTAACCTAATAGAGTTATGTGAAATCTGTTGACATAATACATTTAGTTAAAGTCAATGTTTCAGTTTTTCAGTGTATTTATATTATATATACATCATTTGTGTGATCCAACACTCCCAATATAAGTGAAGCACAAAATCGGAACAATTTATTTTCCTTTTTCATGAAAAAATAAAATGATGTATTTATCATTTCCTTCTCATGTGCTTCATCATCCCTGAGAGATTAATTATATTGTTGTTAAAGTCAACAACAATTTTACCAGGGCGCATTCAGTTCATAGTGTTTCATTAAACTACTTATTTATATCTTTGAATTTACTTTCAAATATAAGTCAATGAAACTGTTTAAGTTCAAGCCAATGTTATTATGACCTGTGTTTGTGTTAGGAAGGGCCCCTATAGCCGGCACTAATACGGAAAAATGATGAGGGAATATTCGAACGGCTTAATCCTTGCATGCTAACGGATCCATTAAAGCCCTGAAATGATCCGGTCCAAGGCAGCTTTTCTAAATTACATAAATCCTATTAGAATAGTTTAACCACTCAGAAAGTGGAGCGGTCACAATACAGGCCCACATATGACTGAAATCTCATTGGTAAATTCAGGGGAATCTGTTCTGTAATCTCACATGATAACCTTTTGTTTCGTGTTTAAACCAATCACACTGACTTAGCAAGCCATGTGGAAAGTTTTTGTTTGGTCTTAAGTGGTCACAATTGGCCATTGCAGTAACTTTAATTATTGTTATTGTTGTTATTGTTATGTTACTTTTGGATTACCTCAATATCAAATGCAATGCAAATGAATACAAGAGAAATAAATATCAATAAAACCTAAATATTTAGTATAATTCACTCTTAAAGTATTATTCTACAGAACAGTACAGTTTACAGAGAAGAGATACAACCTGATCCTTTTACAACAAACACTATACTGTATGCTACTTTAATTTTTACTCAAACTATAATCCGGATAGTAATAGAAATGTAACATTAGGCTGATTACTTCTTTTTTGATGTCACTGTAAGGTATCCAGTTTACTTTTTTGTATCCTGATTGGGAGTTCCTGTTACCTGTTACATGTAATCTGTTACTCCCCGTCAGAGAAGACACACATTTGACACATCATACTGTATTCAAAATGTCTTTTGACTGACAGCTCTATCTGTAAATGTGTTTTCCAAAGAACATACAGCATGTCAATCTACAATTCAAGCTTAAAGATGCCGAAATGAGGAAAGCTCTTCAACAATGAGTGTTCTTGGCTATCACCATATCCCATATTAATACAGTTAATATCAGTAAGAAAACCTCCCTGGGAGATAATATTTGTCAGTGTTTTTTTAATTGCCAAATCGTGTTTTTCCAACAGGCTATGAGACTGTTATATTCCTAAACTCTGTGAAGTGTCTTCACTCATCTGTTTGATGCAAATCCATGTTTTTACCGTCCACATATATATGTAGTATTGTGATACACTTTTCATTCTGTTTAATCGTAATTTATTTCATATGTTTATAGTTTACTTATTCCTGCATAGAGTCACTTGCATTATTTGATGTCTTTTTATTTATATGTCTTTAGTACATTGTATGTTGCATTATTGGTGGGATTTAAGGTGTTCTGTGCTCTAGCTATTGTGCATTTCACAATATAACCTTTAAAGGTGGGGTAGGTAAGTTTCAGAAACCGGCTCGAGATACACTTTTTGTTATATTCCATGGAATGCTCTTAACATCCCGATAGCAATGAATATCTGAAGTGCTTTGACAAAAAATCCATAGAAAAATTTCATCTGTAGAAGCCGTAATACTGTAAAAAGTACTCTTTTTTTTTTGTAGGATGGCCTACCAGCCTGTCAGCCTTCCATCGGGGCACAAACTTATCTCGTGCCCTCATTGGTCATGTGCGCGTTCGTGTGTGTTGGAGGAGGGGCTCTGTGAGGAAGTGGCAGATTTTCTCCGGTTGTGTATTTTCAAATTCTAGCGATCTCGAGCCGGTTTCTCAAACGTACCTAACCCCAGTGGCGACTGGTCATTAGGGGCAGGTGGGACACAGCCCCACCTAGTGTCAGCAGAAAGTATTACAAATAATGATTAAAAAAAATGCAACAAATAAATTAAAAAAATTATAAAATACATTTTAAGATCATGTTTAATCATCTGATTCGTCTGTACATTGCTGTTTTAGTCTGTGCTCTTCTAATTAGTGTATACAGTGTGCCTATTGAGCTGTTTAGAGCCATGTGGGACAAAACCCGATCCTGCCCCTCCCTCTCCCTGTTTAAGTCAATGGTGACTGTAAAAACTACACTGCGCATGCTCAGAGTATTGTCCTATTTAATGTGTGTGGCAAAAAAATAATGACCATAGGGGCATAGTGCTGCCATCCCCACCATACGTCATCTCACATAATTCAGAGCTGATTGGCTGTAAATACGTGTGCCGCGAAAAGTGTGGTGTGTGAAGAGGAGACGAGAGAGCCAGGCTGCAGTCGGATAGTTTAAAAATCAGCTCCTAAGTTCTAACCCTATCGTCTATTCCTTGACCTCTGAGTGAAACGTCACGGGGTTAAGGGATAGTGGATAGGAGAATTCAAAAGGACTTAGGAGAAGAGACTGCGGTACTTTAGAGAATCCGAATGCACTTTCACTATCCGACGTGTTTATGATGCGCCAGCGGACGTCCTGAATGTGCGTCTGCTGCTGTGGGGAAACCATGGAAACTACAGTTCTCTATACAGCGGACTACAACATGGATGTTCAATAAGAACGAGGGACTACTGTGAACTCATCTAGAGACTCTGCACCGTGCTCTGATGCTGCTGCTTTGCTTTATGAACGTGGACAACAGAGAAACATATTCTTCAGGACCAAAGTTGGAATTGAAATAAAAAAGGAAAGTGAAACTTCTGCTCGTCACCCTCTCCCTCCGGTCCACATTAATACAAATGATCCCAATACATATGATTGTATGAACTAAAGATCTTAAAATCAATACAGATGTATTTATTATAAACGTTAGTCCTTAACATCTATCACTGTGTATATCACCATTCAAACATCTTTTAGAAGTTGAACAAACCCCACAGCTCAGTAAAGACTGAAATGTTGACTTTATTTGATAATTTCAGTAAAAACTAACGTTCATATTCCTCTTTTTGATTATAATACTGATGAACGTTCAAAACAAAGCACTTTGGCAACTTACCACCTATGTTTTAAAATGCTTAATAAGCACCGTAACTCTCATGATATAATTTCTCGGTCATAATCGGTTGTTTCCGTGAACGGCCGAGACTCGAGTGACGGCAAATGCTGCGGCTGCAAGGCATTGTGGGGCAGCATTTTCGCTTCTCCTGTCGGTTAGGGAGGTCCAGTGGTTCCTAAGCTAAAGGAGGTTATAAAGGAAGTTTGAAACCTCCTTTCCTATCATTCTCATCATTCTAGAGAATTCGAACGGCACTTATCATGGCTGCCACTGAGGGACTTCCGGGTCATTTCACTCCTTTAGGAAGGTTCCTAAGCTAAATGGACTATTCGACTTCAGCCCTGCAGTGAGGCGTCCTAAAACCCGGAAGTAAGCTGTGCATGGCTTCCCTCGACCTAAATGCAATGAGATTTCTCCATAGGATTTTAGAAAATAGCTCAAAATAAGATCTGTGGGAAACAAACCTGTTAGATGCACGTTTTGTTCAGCCGGTTAATATCCACATGTCTACCCTACTTTTATAATTTTCGAATCATAAATCTATTGATTAGATTAGATTTATGATAGACTTTTGAAACTACAAGAAGATAAGGAGGACTTTTACAAAAAAGTAATAGAGATTTTTGTCCAGAAGGATAGGCACATGGACTTCATCTTCATGTCAAGGTAAGACTGCAATTTTATTGAAAATGGGATCTTACTAAGAGAGAACAATTCAATATTTAAATGATACAATTACATGTTTTGGGTATCCTTTTGTTGAACTGTCTGTTTAAAAGTAATTGAAGCATCAGACAAAAAAAGATTTTGAAAATAATATTATATTTTGATTTAGGTCAAAATATAATATTTGTAAACCTGAAGAGTCAGTGCCAGAGCCTCACCAGCCATGAACCTCTCTGCAGAAGCTTATATATAAACATCTACGTTTTTTGTGCCCCACCACATATAGAAACGCCACTGCCTACCCCACCTTTAATACTTTGAATTGTGTTGATTATTTATCCGTATGCCCCATCTAGTGTTCAAATGAACATGATGCAACTGCTCAATGTGTACAGTATGTACAGTACAAGACATCAATCAACGATCAACAAAAAAAACATTTAAAAATATGCTAATAATTGACATATGCTATCCATCCATCCATCCATCCATCCATCTTCTCCCGCTTATCCGTGGTCGGGTCGTGGAGGTAGCAGTTCCAGCAGAGAGCCCCAAACTTTCTTTTCCCTGGCCACATCAACCAGCTCTGACTGGGGGGTCCCAAGGCGCTCCCAGGCCAGTGTAGAGATATAATCCCTCCACCTGGGCTGAAGTCGAATAGTCCATTTAGCTTAGGAACCTTCCTAAAGGAGTGAAATGACCTGGAAGTCCCTCAGTGGCAGCCATTATAAGTGCCGTTCGAATTCTCTAGAATGATGAGAATGATAGGAAAGGAGGTTTCAAACTTCCTTTATAACCTCCTTTAGCTTAGGAACCACTGGACCTCCCTAACCGACAGGAGAAGCGAAAATGCTGCCCCACAATGCCTTGCAGCCGCAGCATTTGCCGTCACTCAACAGTCGGCCGTTCACGGAAACAACCGATTATGACCGATAAATGATATCATGAAAGTTACGGTGCTTATTAAGCATTTTAAAACATAGGTGGTAAGTTGTCAAAGTGCTTTGTTTTGAACGTTCATCAGTATTATAATCAAAAAGAGAAATATGAACGTTAGTTTTCACTGAAATTATCAAATAAAGTCAACATTTCAGTCTTTACTGAGCTGTGTGGAGTTTGTTCAACTTTTAAAAGATGTTTGAATGGTGATATACACAGTGATAGATGTTAAGGACTAACGTTTATAATAAATACATTTGTATTGATTTTAAGATCTTTAGTTCATACAATCATACGTATTGGGATCATTGGTATTAATGTGGACCGGAGGGAGAGGGTGACGAGCAGAAGTTTCACTTTCCTTTTGTATTTCAATTCCAACTTTGGTCCTGCAGAATATGTTTCTCTGTTGTCCACGTTCATAAAGCAAAGCAGCAGCATCAGAGCACGGTGCAGAGTCTCTAGATGAGCTCACAGTAGTCCCTCGTTCTTATTATACATCCATGTTGTAGTCCGCTGTATAGAAAACTGTGGTTTCCATGGTTTCCCCACAGCAGCAGACGCACACAATGACGTCCGCTGGCGCATCATAAACACGTCGGATAGTGAAAGTGCATTCGGATTTTCTAAAGTACCGCAGTCTCTTCTCCTAAGTCCTTTTGAATTCTCCTATCCACTATCCCTTAACCCCGTAACGTTTCACTCAGAGGTCAAGGAATAGACGATAGGGTTAGAACTTAGGAGCTGATTTTTAAACTATCCGACTGCAGCCCTGGTCCTAGGTCTACTCCTAGGCTGGACGTGCCTGGAACACCTCCTTAGGGAGGCGCCCAGGTGGCATCCTTACTAGGTGCCTGAACCACCTCAACTGGCTCCTTTCGATGCGAAGGAGGAGCAGTTCAACTCTGAGTCCCTCCTAGATGACTGAACTTCTCACCTTATCCTTAAGGGAGACACCAGCCACCCTGTGGAGAAAACCCATCTCTAACTGGAAATAAGAGCAACATTCATCAGGTATCAAAAGTTATTTTTCATGGCGGGAAAATAAACCACCAAGTTTAATCTGTATCTTTATTGGGATCCTAAAGTTTGTAAATTTCAAACATACGTATTTTTTGATATTTAAGCTGAAAACATGATTTCTTCGAGAACAGCTTGTGAAAAGTATTGTACTTTTTGAGGTACTAATAGAATTTTGAGGTATTAGTACTTTAATTTCTCTTTAAATCTACGCTTATTGTTACTTCTATTCGACTATATATTTTGGAGCAATGTTTGTTCTTTTTACTCCCCTATATTTATGACATCTTAATTTTTAATTTATAGATTAATATAATTAGCTAATACAGTTTATAAATGAGCTATATTATAAGAATTATATACATTTTAAAAAAGTATACGCAGAAGCAGTATACAGAGTAATTAAAATGAGCTCCATCTTTAACAGCTGTGTCAGACATACAGTATAATCCAATATAACAAAATCAGAATTGATAATCATAATTCAGTAATTTAATGTTTACGTTTCTGAATTGTAGTATTAGATGTTTTACCTATGTTATAGATCTATACTTCTTGTACCAGCGCATACTTAAATATAACGTTTGAAGATCCCATTGAATGTTATAGATTCATAAAGTCAATTTCACAGGCTTTGTTTATGAGTAGCATGGGTGTACTGTAAGAGTGTGCAATAAAGGTGTAATAACGGTATCATATGGTTGTAAAATTGGTGTGATATTGGTGCAATAATGGTGAAACATAGATTTAACAAATAAAAATAGCATATTGTAATGTTACCTGAGTGATTGGAATTAAAGTCATGCGTTTGCTGTGTGATTGTCTGCTGGTGCCTTGCATACAAATACCTGTAGATCAATAAAGATCTAGATACAGATGGGCAGGAACAGTTAGAATCAATAGGCGCGTTCACACCAGAGTACTTTTCCCCGTACTTTTCCCGTTTAGTTCCGTTAGTACCCCTTATGTCGCGTTCACACCAAAAAGAGTACTTAGTGTCGGGAACTTTCACCCCCATTTTTAGTGGCCGGCTCTAGACAATTTGCAGCCCTAGGCGAGATTTTAGTTGGCGCCCCCGCCCCCAACCAGAGAATCGTACAATAAAAAAGATAAAGATCAATAGAGTATCCAAGGAATACACAATATAATGGTGGGTGGATGCCACATCCTCTAGGGGGGTCCGGGGGTATGCCTCCCCGGTAAGAAATGTTTGAACATTTGAAAGTAAAATGCTTCAATCTGGTGCACTTTGAGCACACAATTACTAGAGACCTGATCTAGGGGGTACAACTCTAAAACACCCATATGAAAAAGATCGGTTTACATTTTAATAATCAAATAAGTATGGGAACATAACCAATAACCTACCATAGCCAATAACAAATAAATGTAACTTATTTTAGTATAGTCGTTCATCATATCTTATTTTACCTAGTTTTTTTTATCTCTCCAGTCTTAAAGGATATTTTTGGTTACTGTCCTATAGTATACATTGAAATGATTTCAAACCTGTTTTATCCCAATAATTATAAAGGAGTGCCTTGGAAATAGGTGTTTACATGAATTGTGATCAAACCGTTTGAGACCCACTGAGATAACTTAGACTAAAGTGAACTATCTAAACGCTCAGAGTCCTTTACCTCACTGAGCTGTAGTTATCAGCCTCTCAGTCTGACTGGAGAGGACTCTCCCTCCACATTATTGTAGAAACATCTTCTATATCCGTTAGAGCAGCTAGCACCAGATTCCAGAGGTGGGACCAAGTCATTGTTTTACAAGTCTGAGTCAAGTCTCAAGTCAGGATGGGCAAGTTCAAGTCAAGTCCAAGTCCTAAACTTTGACAAAACGAGTCTTAAACAAGTCCTTATGTGCTTTTCATCAAATGTAATAACATCGATCAACAGAATAATACTTAATAATCAAACTGCTCTTCATTAGTCACATTAATAATTAAATAATCCATTTTCTCTCTGCTGGTAACGTGTTTTCTTCTATTTTAAGAGGGATCAGTAGGTAAGGCTATACCCTGATGGTTTGATTCAGAAGGAGTTTAATGTATAAGATCCCTGATGTTGAGGTAACCAGAATGTTTATTTCCACTGTGTACAACATGTTATAACAACACTCTCACTCCCTAAACGTCCAGGAGTGACGCTTGGTCAGGACCCCGTGGCGTGCAGTTGGGATGCGCCGAGGCTCCTTCAGCTACATAAACGGACGCAAAGAGCTTTCAACTGATTGCAATGTATTCCCATCAGCGGCGGTATTTGACACTCATGGAAGACCCGCACCCGTTTATGTCGGCAGCTCTTAAAGGCAATGTGAGCATCCATTCCCATTGGATAACGGAGAATTGTACAACCGGAAGTAAGTATTGTCCTTACTGTCGATTGATTTGACAATGATATCTCCACTACTCATCAACTCAAAACCACCAGATTACCTTTGTTAATTAAACAACATTGATAGATTTCAATTGTGTACAATGCTTTTGTGTTTTTCCCCTTCAATTCTGAGAAACAACTTGTTTTCTCTGAAATGTGGAGCGCCAAAGAGACTACACTACCCACAATCCCCAGCTATTGTTATGACGACGCCTGTCCGCTTTGCGACAAACCCCGTGATTAATCTTCAAGCTCTGGGATTGGATGTTGGAGTGGCAGTACGCCAAGGTTACGCCGAGCGTCAAGCTCCTTGAAATGGAACGAAATCACGGCAGACTATTCAAAACTGGACTTGAACGCCCCCCGAGAACTACACACGCTGGCTATTGTGTTTCGCAACATGCTCTCTACACTGAAAAAAAAAGGCCGTTGGATTAACATGAAATATTAATATGGAAACCGGTTGCACACATTAAAAACATGTGTTCTCAAAACTATTCCATTATGTTAAAGACACACAACTATGTTATGTCTAAGAAACATGAAATTGTTATGTTAATGTGAATATTTCCTTTAATATAGGTGTGAAGCTGACCATTGAGCGGCCCAGACCAAGCAAGGAGGCAGAGGCAGCACGTCCCAAATATAACCCGGTGTGGGCATTTATTACAGCATGAACACAATACACACAGCCTCAAACCTGCTGCTGTTCACGTGGGCACAGCCTGCAGCCACCGGGATCTCACACACACTACCAGCCTCAAAACAGACAGGGCAACAGACCCTAAATACACACACTAATCAGCAATTCGACACAGGTGGGGGGGGGGGAGACAACACAGGGCACCAGGTGCACACACTCAACAGCCACAGACATGAGGGAAGGGGAACACTTTTAACATGAAACCAGGAAACAGAGACAGACAAACTAGTTACATAAATTACATATATTCATGCAATGTTTTTAGTGCTATATTACCCATAACGGAGGCCGAGATCGATGGGCCCAGAGATCACCTCCGTTACAATAGGTATATTCATTTACCCTATGTTTAACCAACATGACTTTTTTATGTTCATTTTAGGATTTTAATATGCTCAGTATATTTAACTTGTACCTGTTAAAGCAACATGATTTCTTTATTTAAGCTTCACTGTAAAAAGTCTGTTGGACTTAAGTAATAAAAAACATGGAGATCGGTTTCACATATTAAAAACATGTGTACTCAAAACTATTCAATTATGTTAGAGACACACAACTATGTTATGTCAAAGAAACATGAAATTGTTATGTTAATGTGAATATTTCCTTTAATATAGGTATATTCATTTACCCTATGTTTAACCAACATGACTTTTTATGTTCATTTTAGGCTTTTAATATACTCAGTATATTTCTGTACAGAGCCACATGAATGTTTTGTTTAAACTACATGCTATAGTTTTCTGTTTAATCTACCTAGTGCTCAAGGGGTACATACGATTATTTATTTCATGTGAATAGAGGCATGTCGTACATTCTTCTACAGGATCCATCCTAATCTCTTATATCTACAGCATTTATCACAACATTTTAAAACAAATAGTCAATAAAGACAAACACATTTCTTTGAACAACATTCATGTTTCCAAAAATAAAACAATATTAACAACCACCACACATCCAGATGAGCTTTTGGTTCTCCATCTATGGCACGTCTCTACTGGGAATTGTAGTTTTAAAAGACGTTTTCGTTTTTCCCAGAAGAAGTTGCCAGTATTAAACTGTGTACAGCCCTGGAAGTTTAGGCGATAGGAAACAAATTGGTGTGTACAAATGTAAAACATGAAAATCGCTTGTATCCATAATGGGCAGCATTAACATATACCCACATGACAGCTCATTACTTTGTAATTCTACTCCACTACAATTCAGAGATTAACCTGGTATTTGTACTCCACTACATTTATTTTAGTTACTTTGCAGATTCTGATTAATGATGTGAAATATAAACAACCCTTAAATCAGACTTTAGTTACACCTGAGTAAAATTCAGGGAAAAGGTGATTGTCAGTGGCGAACCGTGTCTATCACAACTGGACCTTCTGTAGACACACAGAGAGGAAAGCAGGTGACATTTGTGTGGGGGGCTGCATGATGAAATGAGTGTGCGTTAAACATGCTGTAAAGTTCTACTATTTGGAAAACATGGCTATAATTACTGCTCAACTATACCTGTGTTTGTGTTTTATTGATTTCTCTCTGTTTTATTCTTTCATGTTATGAGTACTAAATTGCCACAACATTTTGGAGTAGTTGGCTTAAACAGATGTGTGTGCGTTAAAGGGGAATGAGTGTGCGTTCTGTCATGACTCCAAAGCATTGTTGTGGGACTGCCTGAGGGCAGAAGGACACACACACACACACACACACACACACACACACACACACACACACACACACACACACACACACACACACACACACACACACACACACACACACACACACACACACACACACACACACACACACTGTAAGGAGAGGGGGCGAAACAGATGGAGTCAACAACTGCTGACTCACGGTCTAGGGCTCGCCCAGAAGTGAAACTGGCCAATGGAGAACTACCAGCTTATTGCCTAGGGTCCGCCCAGAAGTGAAACCGGCCAATGGAGAACTGCCAACTCACTGGCTAGCTCGCCCAGAAGTGAAATCGCCAATAACAAATAGCTAGGGAGGAGCAACCGATCAACGTAACACTGTAATATTACAGATCAACAACACAGATACCATTCTCATTTATTCATTTTATTACATTTTATTTATATAATTAAATCGATTTTTTTGTTTGTTTTATCTGAGTGTTCCAGGGTGTTCTCTGAATACCTTGAAGGCCCTGACGGTTCGCCACTGGTGATTGTCAAGTGCCAACAATCAGGAGAGATATTTGATTGTTGGTGCTTGAGAAGACTAAACATTTATCTGCAGATCTTTATAAAGTATATTTATTACTCGTTATTCTCTACTAATAGTTCATTAAATATATTATGGCTATTTTGCACATCCCTTTCAAGATTTCAAGATTTTCTAAGGTTTATTGACATATCATATACACAACTACGGTGTAGTTATGCAATGTATGAAAAACTTGGGTCACAGGTTCCTCAACAGTGCATTACAAGACATCTATCGATATGTGTGTACCTCCACCATTAAACTGTCAAATTCTGCACATTTCTTATTCTATCTACATACATAAGAGTATAATTAATGTGTATAATATCAGTTAAAATAAGTGCTTCAACATAGTTAACATTGCAGGAAAGCAATATATTAGGCGTTAAGTACTTTGTCAGGCTTAATATTTATCTGTAGAGAGATACCCCCAAAGCTTTTTTCTTATTTGAAAGAAGACCTTAACCTAAAGTATTCTTTAATGTGTTAATAAAGGTTAATTAGTTTGTCTGTTTTGCACCTCCTCATATTAATATCTTTGTACATCGTGCACTAAACTGTTTTATTGTAGAGATCACTTACAGCAGGCCTATTAAACTAGCGGCCCACGGGCCGAATCAGGCCCTTCAAAACTTTTTTATGGACCACAAGAGGTTGCCTGCAAATCGAAATGGCATGTGTAATAACATAAATAAAACTAATGTCTGATCACACTAAATCCGACGATGCGGCGAGAACGCTGGTTTTTCCATTCATTTGAATTATTTTGAATCCATTATTTTGCCTGCCGCGCTCATTAAAAAAAAAATCTGCACTGTGTCCGCACTTGTCATTGGCTCAGTCAAACTCACGTTACACACTAGGTTCAAGGGCCACAGAGAAAGTACTTTAGTTAACAACAGCTTCAAGATGTCTCTCTCCAAGCCCAAGAAACGTAAAGTTGATTCGGAAAATCGCCAATTACAGAATGAATGGACTGACAAATATGTATTTACTTTGCCAGCCGCAACAAGTAATAAACCGGTGTGTTTATTGTGCAACGAAAGTATATCCGTGATGAAAGAATACAACGTAAAGCGACACTACAACTCAAATCACGGCTCGTTTTCTGCCAGTTTTCCCGTGGGCTCAGAGGAACGGAGAAGGAAAGTACAGGGACTGCTAGCATCATTTGAACGGAGTCAAGTGGCCAACAATGAGGAAGGTGGCCTTGCTTATACTGACAATGTTTGGATCTACCTATACTTGTGAGTCTAGCTTTTCTCATATGAATGCCCTCAAAACAAGGGCACGTTGCTCCATGACCAATGAGAAGTTGCATGAGTGTCTCAGGATTGCTCTTACCACTTATGAGCTAAACTATGCTGACATAGCTAAATCAAGGCAGTGTAATTTCGCTCACTGACTCAAACAGGCTAAACATGACAGAAGTCTGATGCATGGTATGTATGCAGATCTGTTTTTATGGTCATTCATTTTATAGTCATTCAAACAAGCCTACTTACTGTTTCGAAAATTGTAAAAATGTTTCCAAGATATGAATGTTATTGTGAGTCTGATGGCTATTATTTTACTATGTTCTATTTGTATTTAGTATTACATTTTATGGACTTGTGTTGTCTTCAATGCACCTTATGTATGCTTGGAAGTGTTGAGGATATTATACTTACTGTTAATGTGATGAATGCTGTTTTATTATATTCATCTTGTTTTGTACATTAGTGGAGATGGAACTGTTGACATGTCTCCTTAGTTTTAAAGATGCAACATTTTTGTGTCTTGACACAAAAGTGCATAAAAAAGTCCATGTGTCAGTCCATAAAAAAGTAGGAAAAGTTCCTGTAAGCCAGTACAACGAAATTTCGTTTTAATAGTACACTCTGTGTCTTGTTGAAATGACAATAAAGTATGTCTGTCTGTATGTCTGTCTGCTTCAGATATAACTCATAACAAATAAAGTATAAAAATATAAGTAATAAAAAGATAAAACACTGGCATGTCATTTACATTAGAATAAATAGAATGGTTTTGAATAATAGATGAGAGTAAAATCTACTTCACTTTACAGTCCCGCTCACTTTTGGGGAAACCAACGCTATCATTTGAACGGCGATCAAGCCTGAAGCCACAGAGATCTTCTGTTACTGTCCTTTCTTCTTAGAGGAAGTACAGAAACACGTAACTCTGGATTTGTTTTAATGTTTGAGGTGCAATAAACGTTGCTGTGATCTGCTGCGAGGAGTGGACAGGCTTCCGGTCGGCGATGCAGCGAGAACAAGCGAAACTCACCCTGAGCACACAAACACTCACAGCCGAAGTAAAAACAATAAGTGTGGCTTGATATTGAGTAAGAAAAAGGTTTATAACGCTGTGAGAATGGGTCTGCGGAGAGCATTTCTCCGTGATCCCAACTTAGCAGCCGAAAAACGTTTACCCATTTAAACTGTCGTGGTAGATACCTTGTTTGTTTTAAACACCTTAAACACACAAACAACAATGAATACTTACAGGTTTTGTACCCGAATCTCCCGCAGGTCCAAACAAAGTAGGAACAGCATCGTTCTTCAGTGCCCTACGCTGTACATATCCGGCATGAATCGCTGAAAGGTTTATGAAGCTTTGTTTCGTGAAATGCTGGCAGAGGGCGTGGCCTCTGGGTATTCACACGTCACAGTACCCAGGAAGTAAACAATGGAAAATGAGAAATCACCAACCAGGCGTTTTGGGGCAGCATAGACTGTGTTAGAGTTTTACTCGCTACAGGGTGTACTTTGAGGGTTTTTGATTATGCAGACCGTTTACATGCATAAAAACCATCATAACACACAAGGGGACTGGTAATAACCGGAAAAGCATGAAATGGGCATGACATATCAGAAAATAATTAGTTATAATTACACTAGCACTGACGATACGGACCATCAGGCAGTCAGAGGAGGTCGCAGCACAAGTGAGTCTGCAGGAAGACACAGTGGGATTAGTACAGGAGGTGAGATTCAAAGAAAAAAATAACAAATGGAAACCTCAACAACATCAAGGCAAGTCAAAAGACAGAAAATGGGGGGGAAGTGAAAGGAAATGTGGTAAATGTGGGAAATCACAGCATAGCAAGGAAGAAGGGTGCATGCTTTAATGTTCAAAAAGCTCTTTATTTTTCTCACACTGCCTCTTCTGCACTTTCCCCCCTCTGTCTGAAACCAGAGCCCAGTCTGCTCTGATTGGATAGCTAGCCGGCTCTTTCTGCTTAAAGATGTCCCGCCCCATTAGCCATCACGTACAATATGTTATTTGCTAGCCAATACAAGCGTGAGTGTTACATAGTGATGTTATTATGGTACAGGAGTAAACAAAGGAGTCAAATGGAGGCCTTTCAGACGGGGGTGAGGGGTGGGAAGAGTGGTGGATAGAAACTCCCTCTGTAGGGAACTTTGGGATTTTAGCCTTTGCAGACCATTGACATTCACAAAAACCTATATAACACACTACAGGAAGGTGAAAACCCCAACAAGCATATAGCCTGTTTGCCCCCCTTAACCAGACAATGCCACTCATATACACCTGTAAAGATTTGCTATGTTATCAGTCAACAAATGTGCCCAAATACCTATATTGCTATCCTGTAAACAAAGTGAACTAAGAATACATCAAACATCGTCTAACAATAGTCTTGCCATCGAGCAGAAGCTACATCTTGGATCGAACGGAGAGAGAGAGAGAGAGAGAGAGAGAGAGAGAGAGAGAGAGAGAGAGAGAGAGAGAGAGAGAGAGAGAGAGAGAGAGAGAGAGAGAGAGAGAGAGAGAGAGAGAGCGCACCGGTGCCAGCAGGGACTGTGTTGTTAGCATCTGGTTAGCTACCTACACTAACGGACATAAGGAGCTGTTTCCACAACAAGCTGGAGGAGAGTCCTCGTGAGCTCAGGTGAGCTAAAGACAATGAATGCACCAAACCAAACTGTCTTCTGGTCATGTATGCTGATGACAGGCCCATCACAGAATTAAGTGGTTTTTAGTTTTTTAAGATTTCACCAACATCGCGAGACATATTATTTAATATTCTGAAAGAATTCCCCACTGATCCGAGCTGAAACAGAACCGTACTTATCTCCTTGTATATGTATTTTATTTCTGTCTTGTTTGTTGTTGTATTTTTCCTTTTTTTACCTTTTTATGAAAATTATACTGAGCACTTTGAACATTTTTATAGATGATGTCAACGTTGTTTCTCCTAACAATCTTTTTTGCACTAATTGAATGTATGAAAAGAGTGTAATGCTTGCAAAATTCCAATAAAGTTGGTCTTTAAAAAAAAGGTTACGGCATTTCCTGTTTCAGCTGGTGAGAGGGGAGTTTGTCAAGAAGGTGCTGTTGCTGTTACCTTCCAGTGAGTGCAAGCTGCTGGCTAGATGGCAGGGCCCATATGAGGTCACCAGACAGGTCGGAACAGTCAACTATGAAATCCATATGCCGGACAGAACCAAGAAGCACCAGACGTTTCATATCAACCTGTTAAAAGGATTCCAAGATCCACCAGTCACCGTGTTGCAACACTTTTTCATACAGCAAGTGGAGGAAGAGGAGGTGGAGGAGCCGTTTTTCCCCACGGACCTACCTGAACCAGGTCTATTGGATGTAACACATCTCCCATCGGTCCAGCAAGAGGAAATCAACGAGCTATTGGATCCAGAGCTTTTCACAGAGCAGCCTGGTTTCACCAATCTGGTCCAGCACAACATCTACCTCAAGGAGACTGCTCCCAGCCGAAAGAAAAGCTACCGTATCCCTGAGCGGTTGGTGCTGGCCCTGAAGAAGGAGATAAAGCTGATGTTAGAGCTGGGGATCATCGAAGTGTCAACCAGTGAGTGGTGCAGTCCAGTGGTGCTTGTATCAAAGAAAGATGGCTCCTTACGATTTTGCATTGACTTCAGATATCTTAACAGCATCTCAAAGTTTGACCCATACCCCATGCCAAGAATCGACAAGTTGTTAGAGAGGGTGGGACGACTATCAGACTATCGCTCCTGATATTCTACCGTTTCTCACCCATTTCATCAACACTTCTCTAACTTCTGGTCACTTTCCACACACTCTCAAGGAGGCGAGAGTAAACCCTCTCCTGAAGAAACCCACTCTCAACCCGTCTGATGTTATAAACTACAGGCCTGTCTCTCTCCTCCCGTTCCTGTCTAAAACACTTGAACGCGCTGTCTTTAAACAACTCTCCTGCTATCTCCATCAGAACAACCTTCTGGATCCGCACCAGTCTGGTTTCAAGGCAGGTCACTCCAAGCTCAACCTTGACAAAACTGAAGTGCTTTTCCTTCCGGGAAAAGATTGTCCCTCTCTTGACCTAACTATCAACATCGGCCCCTCTGTTGTTTCCCCGACTCAGACTGCAAGGAATCTGGGTGTGATCCTAGATAACAACCTGTCGTTTACTGCAAACATCGCTGCTACAACCCGCTGCTGCAGATACACGCTTTTCAACATCAGGAAGATACGCCCACAGCTGACCCAGAAATCGACGCAGGTTCTGGTCCAGGCTCTCGTCACCTCACGCCTAGACTACTGCAACTCCCTCCTGGCTGGTCTACCTGCATGTGCCATCCGACCTCTGCAGCTCATCCAGAATGCAGTGGCTCGTCTGGTCTTCAACCTTCCAAAATTTTCCCACACCACGCCGCTCCTCCGCTCCCTCCACTGGCTTCCGGTAACTGCTAGAATCCACTTCAAGACACTGGTACTTGCGTACCATGCTGCGAATGGATCTGGCCCTTCCTACATCCAGGACATGGTTAAACTGTACACCCCAGCACGTGCACTACGCTCTGCATCAACCAAACGACTCGCTGCACCCTCGCTGCGAGGGGGACCCAAGTTCCCATCAGCAAAAACACGTGGGTTTGCTATCCTGGCTCCAAAATGGTGGAATGAGCTCCCCATTGAAATCAGGACCGCAGAAAGCTTACACACCTTCCGGCGCAGACTGAAAACTCATCTCTTTCGACTCCACTTCGAGCGATAGAATGACTAACAAAGAACTGCTAACAGAGCACTTATATACTAATAAAGGACTGGCTTAGCCAGTTGAGCAGCACTTGAAACGATTGGCTTTTTGAAACCTGATGTTCTTATATGATTCTGTTTTCCTCAAGGTTGTGTCTTCCTGGTCGAATGTACTTATTGTAAGTCGCTTTGGATAAAAGCGTCAGCTAAATGCAATGTAATGTAATGTAACGAGCAAAGTTCATCACCACATTGGACCTCACCAAGGGGTACTGGCAGGTGGCACTGGCACCTGAGGCCAAGCTGCTGATGGCCTTTACTACCCCGTTTGGACTGTTCCAGTTCCGGGTAATGCCCTTTGGACTGCATGGTGCCCCTGCAACCTTCTAGAGGCTCATGGACCAAGTTCAGCGGGAGTTTGCAACATTTTCTGCAGCTTACTTGGACGATGTTGTGATCTTCAGCCAAACATGGGAAGAACACAGGGATCACCTACAACAGGTCCTCCATGCGATCCAAGCTGCTGGACTGACCATCAACCCCCGTAAATGCGCCTTTGCCAAGGAAGAGGCGGAGTACCTGGGCAACGTCATTGGGGGAGGTGTCATCCGCCCACAGCTGAGTAAGATCGAAGCGATTACCTCCTACCCCGTGCAACCACAAAGAAGAAGGTAAAGTCCTTCTTGGGGTTAGTCAATTGGTATCGGAAGTTCATCCTTCAGCTGTCAGAAAGAGCAGTTGTGTTGACCAACCTCACCACGGCCTCGGTGCCAGCCAAAGTCCGCTGGAACGAGGACTGTGACAGAGCTTTCAAGGACCTGAAGCAAGCCATTACCACTGAGTCAGTCCTTCACTCACCAGACTTTAATCAGCTATTCACCGTTCAGACAGATGCCTCAGGGGTAGGCCTTGGAGCGGTATTGCTGCAGGAAGTGGATGGGGAGCTGAATCCGGTGGTTTTCCTCAGTCGGAAGCTGTTGGACAGGGAGACAAGGTACTCGACCATTGAAAAGGAGTGCCTGGCGATAAAGTGGGCCATCGACTCCCTGAGGTACTACCTTCTCGGACGGCAGTTCATACTGGAGACAGACCATCGTGCACTTCAATGGCTTCACAAGATGAAGGATGCAAACATGCGTATCGTGGGGTGGTACCTTGCCTTGCAGCCGTATAACTTTATGGTCAGGTACCGGCCGGGGAAGTCAAACCTGGTAGCTGACTGGTTGCCCCGAAGCCAAAACGGTTATGACACTGTGCTTCCTGGGGAGAGGGGGAAGGAAATGTGACGAAGGTAACTTTGTCACTATGGACTGACGGCTTCGGGCCGGGTAATCTTGCACATGTGGATTTGCACAGGACAAATGTCACTCAGCACTTTAGTGAACAGTTTGCACTTTTTTAGCGGAATTTGCACAGTACAGTTAAACATTGCCTATTTGCACATTTTATACTATTTATTGATGTAGTGTGTATTAAATGATTCAACCGTATTAAATTGTGATGTCGTCTGGCAGACGCTGGTCGGGCTCTCGGCTCCACCTGGAAAGAAAGGGGAGTTACAGCGAGAGCGCCAAAAGTGTTGGTTTGTGTAGATTGACAGCGGTTGAGATTATGTGCAAAGGATATGTTTAGCGTTTAAAGGTCATGATATAAGATGCATTAATGGTACAAGTTACTCCTATAACAGTCAACATCATAACACTCACCTCCGCCTGCTCTCCCGTCTCCGGTCCCAAGGTCCGTCATCGTAAAGGGTCCCCGGGGAAACAGCGGATCCTTTTTATCGTTCCGGATGGGGTTAAAGGAGCAGATTGGAGGCAGGGGTGATTTGTTATCATGTACATTTGGCTTGTTAGTTTATAAAGGTTTTTCCTTTCATACAGTAATTAAATATAATGTAAGTAAAGGATGTTTGTCATTCTTCACTAAATGTTTATTGTGAATAACTACGGTCCTTATCTGAGCTGACCATCTCTGCACATGCCACCCTTTTCGGATGGTACGGTCCAATGGGTGGGGCTATAAAGGGTGGCATGTTGGGCTCATTTGAAAAAGAATAGTGTGGGAGACAGTCATTGGGGGATATTGATGTGGTCAACCATGTACAAAAGATGAATAAATACCCACACCGGGTTGTATCAAGACGTTCTGCCTCTGTCTCCTTACTTGGTCGGACCGCTCACTTGTCAGCCTCACAGTCCCAAAGCTTGCCGCTGTTTTTACATCCTCCACCTGAAAGAAGGGAGCCTCGCTAAGCTGCGAGTGTCACGACAGACGGAGTTCACTCCATCATGGAGGGTTGATAGGGTAGGGTGTGGTTTGGAATTGGGCATGGGTCTTAACCGAGCTCTCCCATACACAACCATTATAAAATGTGAAACAGTGTGACATTTTCACAAAACGTAAGCTGCGACCAGTGTTGGGCAAGTTACTTCCAAAATGTAATACAGTACATATTACTTATTACTGTCTTTTTTAAGTAATAAGTTACATTACAATATTACTGTCTCTGAAATGTAATGAGTTACACTACTTTTATATTACTTTTGAGTTACTTTACCAAAATAACCGCAAAAGAATGGCTAGGTATTTTAAATGCTAAAATGTAGTTTAGTGCAGCTCATTATACATCCAGTGAAGGGTAATGTGGTATAGCATAACAACGTTGTACTCCATTAAGGCTACTAATAACTTTTATTACACAGCTTAGTTGAATAATGGATTCTGATTTTAAATTCTTAACATGTGACACGTTTTTAAAACAGTAGTACAGACCACTGTCAAGGACTATAATGAAGGTTGCTAAGGAAGATCAAGAATGAGAAAGGAAAGAGGTTAAAAGACGGAGCGCTGGACGTCAGATAAATCACCAGAAGAGGGCAGAGAGGAAGTAAACAATAACAGGAACATGGAATGGGCTCAGTAATCAACAGGGTCAGGGAGAGAGGGCGGAAGTCTGGAGATGTTTCGTAGGTGAAAAAATGCAGTTTTGACAGTTGACCTGATGTGGGAGTTGAAGGTGAGGCTAGAGTCCAGAGTTACGCCCAGGCTGCGAACCTCAGGGGAAGGGTGGATGGAGACGCCATCGACGGTGAGGAGCAGATCTCCAACCTTCCGGAGCAGTGTTTTTGGGGCCACAACCATGAGCTCTGTTTTGTTATTGTTGAGCTTAAGTAGATTTTATTTTAATAAGGGCCGTAATAAGGGCCGTCTCTGTGCTGTGGTTGGATCTGAAGCCTGATTGGAAGGGTTCGAAGAGCTCATGGTCGGACATATAATAGTGGAGTTGGGCAGCAACTGCTCTTTCCATGATCTTGCTAAGAAAAGGAAGGTTGGAGATCGGCCGGAAGTTGCTGGGGTCCTCTGGGTCGAGACCAGGTTTTTTGACGATGGGGGTAACAGCTGCTATCTTGAGGACGGAGGAAACCTTGCCTGATTCCTGGGAGGAGTTGAGCATTTTAACAATGGTGGAGCAGAGGATGGGTAGGTGTTGACCAGGGCAGAGGGCATGGGGTCGAGGGAGCAGGTTGTAGCCTTAGCTTTTGAGACAAGTTTGGTAACCTGTGTGGCATCCACTGGTGCAAAGGAGGAGAGACAACATTGAGGCAGGTGTTGAGTTGAGCGAACAGTGACTGGAGCTGGTGTGGCATGTGGATGGGAGTGGGCAGAGGCCTGGAGTTCCTGGTGGATGGAGTTGACTTTGTCCTCGAAGAAGTCAAGGAACCTGGTGCAAAGCTTGGGGGCGTCTGCTGGGTTGGGGGGGGTCAATTGGGCGGAGTAAGTGGTTTATGGTGGAGAAGAGCATACGGGGGTGGTGTTGCTGGTTACCGATGAGTAAGGAGTAGTAGTGTGCCTTAGCTTTTGAGAGAGCGTCCTTATATTATAATATTTGACATGCTCTCTATACGCCTCCAGATGGACTGTGAGGCCAGATTTTCTGTGGAGCCGCTCCAGTTGGCGGCCAGAGGCTTTCATGGCACGGAGACTGGTGGTGAACCAGGGGGCTGAGTGGGTGAAGGAGACGAGTAATGAGGGGAGCAAGTGAGTCGAGACTCTGGGAGAGAGCAGTGTTATACTGGGCTACCAGGCTGTCAACCAAGGTGTCAGGGGGATCGGAGGCCAGGTGGCTAGCTATGAGGCTGGTTATGGCTGGTGCGCTCACTGATTTTAAGCTCCTGTAGGTGATTGACCGCAGTACAAGCTGTCTGGGGAGGGCGATAGGCACAGTGAACAGGATGGCATGATGGTCAGAGACAGCCAGCTTGAGGCACTGCACGTGGGATGCAGTTGTGCCAGTGGTACATTCCAAATCCAGTGTGTGGCTTTTGGCATGGGTGGGATCATGGACATGCTGTTCAAAATTGAAGCAGTCCAGAAGTGCCAGGAAGTCAGAGGCAAATGTGCAACAGGGTGAGTCCACATGAATGTTAAAGTATCCAAGAAGGAGCGTAGATGGGGACATGGAGCAGATTGAGGTGAGTAGCTCAGATAGTTCCGACAGGAAGATGGCAGAGGCTGAGGCTTTGGGGGGGGGGGGGGCGATATATAAGAACAGCCTGGAGCTGTGCAGATCCAGATAGAGTGAAGGCAAGACATTCAAGTGAGGTGGTGTTGGTACAGGAAGCTCTTTGATTGAGATGTCTGCCCTGTATATTACAGCCAGCCCACCGCCCCGACCAGTGGAGCAGGGCTTTTGGAGGTAGACATAGCGAGGATGTGTGGCTAGGTTGAGTAATAGGAAATCCTTTCCAGTTTGCCATGTTTCGGTTAAGCAGAGGAAATGAAGTTTATGATCAGTGATGATGTCATTGATCAGAGGTGCTTTTTTGTTCAGTGATCAAACATTCTGCAGCATGAATGTTGCATTGTTGTTTGTAGTTGTTGAGGCAGTGGGGGTGAATGGGCTGATGACGTCGATACAGCTGAGAGGTCTCAGATTACAGCTATGCACGTAGGGTGTGCTCTGATGACGTTAGCGAAGTGCGACGGACCGCCTGTCTGTCTGTGTGGTGGGGATGTCATGGTCAGAGTTGACAAACTTGCGACGTGCAGCCCTAAGCACATAGCGGGGACGGCGAAGGAGTCCAAGTGATTGTATTGTAGAGAGGCAGTTAGGAGTGTTGTGGCAGACAAGATTCCACATTTGCAGAGCGGAGTATTTCCAGAGAGCCGTGTCAGCAGCACAGATGAGCAGCGGCTAGCTACGAGCTGCTAAGCAGGGGCTAGGCGGCAGCTACATTGAGCAGCCAGCAGTGGCTAGCAGCGAAATGCTAACAAGAAACTGGGTAGCAGCTGAGTTGAGGGGACAGACTGTGGATGTGGAAAAGGAAATGGAGCTCCAGAGATCCCAGGTTGAAGAGAATGGCTGGTAGCTACGCAGGAGCTAGCGGCTGAATGGCAGCTAGCAGTGACAGCCGATCGTCAGTTAGCAGTGACAGCTGATCGTCGGAGAATGTTTAAGTGTAATAGGTACACAGTCGGTAGATCCAGACAGTTATGGTAGCTTTAGCAGAATATTTGCAGTGGATCTGTGGTTGTTAGAACACAAAAACACGGGTAAAAAAACAGCACAGAACAGCGGTGACAAACACGCCAGCGTCCTCACTCTGCAGTGGGGACCTATCATATGGTATGGTACTTAAGGTACTTATGGTCATTATGGGGAAAAGAACACCTGACAGGCTGATCAGGGAACCCGACGTGAAGCGGAGGGATCTTGATGAGCCTGAAGGGTAAACACCAGGTTTACTAATCTACCCGCACAATTTTTCTCTGGTGTCTTGCGATGTTGGTAAATTCTTAAAAAACAAAACACCATTTAATTTCGGGTTAAAATGTGTTGTAACGGCGTTACTGAGAATTGTAACGGGTTGTATATTGTTACAGCAAAAAGTAATACATTAAAATTTGTAATTTTTTGTAACGCGTTACATCCAAGACTGGCTGCGTCTACGTGAGAACCGTACTATCAATAAATATCCAATAAGTCTAATAAAGCCCTTAGTCTTGAGAACCGTTTAAATTTGTAATTTTTTTTCTACGTTAAAGTATGCGGAATCTGTATGGGGTCAAAGTGGGGTGTTTTTGAGCTCTGTTCAAATGGATTTCCCATTCATTCCTATGGGGCAAATGATCGCAATTTTCTGCGATTTGCGTGAAAACTGCTAGGCGAATCTCTTATAAAAGACATAGCAACCCGATCCCGGTCATTCTTCGCGTTTTGATGTGTTTTTTGTGTGTTTCATGTCAACACTGCCGGATAAGTAGCATGACAAAATGTGTGGCGGAAGAAGGAAAATAAGATGAGATAAGTATGTCAAATACTATACTGTGTGTGGCTTCGCCAGTCACACAGAATGAGGATACACAGCAGCCTGCCATTGGTCAACAGTAAAGTTTCTTGTAACAGCCCGAATGGACACCAGCCTGCCATTTGATATGACGGAGCTGGCCCGTGGTGAAGTTGATGACAGATGATGAAAATAAATCCTCAGACTTTCCCATTCAGTAGAAACCCTACCAGGCTTTGAAAACGTATAGACATGTGGGGGGTGAAAGCAGGTGACAGTCAGAGCATGGTGACAGTTTAGAGGCCATCTGATCCGGCTTATCTCATCATAGTGAAAACAGACCTGTGGCTATGTCCTGGTCAGGTCTATTGTGGACCTAGGTCAGAGACAGGATGGTTAGACTAAATTATTAAAAACCAGATATTTCAATTTTAAAACACTGATCAACAATTTTCAGATTCTCAGATCTATAGGCTAACTGAGTTTATATCGACCAATATTACTTGCATGTTAGAAAAAAATGCATTTCTGCCACAAGTCCAACAACTTGGATCATTTTACACCAAATTCAAATAAAAACATTCAAGGGGTAATTATAAAGGAAATGCTAGAATGTCTGACAAACTGTATGCCACACTGTAACAAATGGCTCTCTGGAGTTACTGTAGAAATAGCAGTAGTAACGTCACAACTGTATATAATCACAGTAACCAACAATGTACTGTAGAAGATCACAGTAACCAACAATGTACTGTAGATATTCACAGTAACCAACTATGTTCTGTAGATAATCACAGTAACCAACAATGTACTGTAGATATTCACAGTAACCAACAATGTACTAAATTACAGTAACCAACAATGTACTGTAGATATTCACAGTAACCAACAATGTACTGTAGATATTCACAGCAGGGTTCCCGTTAGCCGGTAATTACCGGTTTTTAGCTGGTCAAATGTATTAAACACCGGTACATTTAAAACCTGCCGGTCAAAATGTCCGGTAATAATTAGGGATGCTCCGATCGATTGGCCGCCGATCATTATCGGCCGATATTCACTCTTAATAGTTTCAAGTCCAACAATTTGGATCATTTTACACCAAATTCAAATAAAAACATTCAAGGGGTAATTATAAAGGAAATGCTAGAATGTCTGACAAACTGTATGCCACACTGTAACAAATGGCTCTCTGGAGTTACTGTAGAAATAGCAGTAGTAACGTCACAACTGTATATAATCACAGTAACCAACAATGTACTGTAGATATTCACAGTAACCAACTATGTTCTGTAGATAATCACAGTAACCAACAATGTACTGTAGATATTCACAGTAACCAACAATGTACTAAATCACAGTAACCAACAATGTACTGTAGATATTCACAGTAACCAACAATGTACTGTAGATATTCACAGCAGGGTTTCCGTTAGCCGGTAATTACCGGTTTTTAGCTGGTCAAATGTATTAAAAACCGGTACATTTAAAACCTGCCGGTCAAAATGTCCGGTAATAATTAGGGATGCTCCGATCGATTGGCCGCCGATCATTATCGGCCGATATTCACTCTTAATAGTTTCAAGTCCAACAATTTGGATCATTTTACACCAAATTCAAATAAAAACATTCAAGGGGTAATTATAAAGGAAATGCTAGAATGTCTGACAAACTGTATGCCACACTGTAACAAATGGCTCTCTGGAGTTACTGTAGAAATAGCAGTAGTAACGTCACAACTGTATATAATCACAGTAACCAACAATGTACTGTAGATATTCACAGTAACCAACTATGTTCTGTAGATAATCACAGTAACCAACAATGTACTGTAGATATTCACAGTAACCAACAATGTACTAAATCACAGTAACCAACAATGTACTGTAGATATTCACAGTAACCAACAATGTACTGTAGATATTCACAGCAGGGTTTCCGTTAGCCGGTAATTACCGGTTTTTAGCTGGTCAAATGTATTAAAAACCGGTACATTTAAAACCTGCCGGTCAAAATGTCCGGTAATAATTAGGGATGCTCCGATCGATTGGCCGCCGATCATTATCGGCCGATATTCACTCTTAATAGTTTGATCGGTGCTCTCTATAAAGGCCGATCAGGAGAGCTGGATCTGATCGAGATGGACATAAACGCGAGTGAAGTATAACCGGACGCGAGAGAGAGATCAGATCAGCTGCTGAGTCTGACAGAGACACCCAGCTCTGCATGATCACCTGAAGCCCCGCCCACTGTTTAGCGAGCTGCATAAGAAACTGACGGGATGTCAGGAGAGAGAGGGAGGGAGAGAGGAAAAGAGAGGATCCGTTTCTCCTGTGTTATTATTCAAAGTTAATGTAAACTTTTGAATAATGTACTTTAACTACTATATTTAGTTTGTTTGAATGTAATAACTATGTTGTTTTTTGTTTGTGGAAGCGCATCATTTATTGAAAAATGAATCTGAAATGTTCGATATGTTAAGGATTATAAACTGAAGCAATATAAAAATGAGCCCCATTAACTGAGTTTTAAACATCAGCATATCCGGTCATAGTCCGGTAATTACCTGCTAACGGAAACTCTACTACACAATTATTATTATTATTGAAATTGTATTGATTATTATTCTTTTTAAATTCACGATCCTTCACTAAGACCAGAATGTATCTTTCTTCTGAATGCCCAAACAATTTGTTAACTCGTTGTATGTTATTTGTTTAATATTTCACCTGACAGGCTCAGAGTAAATTGCTTTTGTTTGAGTAAACCAGAGCAGAATAACTGACACCAGTGTGATTTTGGTGAGATGATGACTATCCTGGCCAAATTAACAGGGGGGGCTAAAACAGAGGGGTTTATGCAGTGGCGGCTGGTGGAACATATTTTTGGTGGGGCTATTGATAGAGTGAGTAAAACCTTTTTTTTGGGAGAAATGGCCCCTTAAATTAGGACTTCTGGTGATGTAATGGCGCGTTTCCAGTGCAGCGCGGAGCTCGCTTTAATGCTGCGTTCAGACCGGACGCGATGCGAATATTCGCTTCGCTCTAAACGCTCCTATCGCATGCTCTAGTCGCTCGAGTTTCACCGCAGCTGTCAGCTGTGTTTACTCGCATCAGTCAAACAAGACGCGCTGGCTCGGGAGCTACAGCTACAACAACATGAACATATTTTACCGTGATTAAATTGTAATACACGTTTCTAAATGATGCCGACGTAACAACATACTGATACCGGTTGGTAAAAACCATGAATTAATGCTTTGACAAGTCTGCAGACAGACGGCAGGCGAAAACCCTTTTAGAATGCTTGTTCCCTGAATGGAGCTTGGCTAAGCTAACGTTATATATGCTCCGACCGTCCACACTCACAACAACGGCCTACAGACATAAATAAACCAGCGACT